>NW_021226004.1:0-1381 GCF_002162155.2 Triticum dicoccoides
TCCAAACACCCGGAGCGGTCTGATGACTGGATTACACGTGAACAAACCAGGAGTTTCGCCAGCTGGTTGCAGACACGTACCATGCATGACACCTCTATTGAAGATGACCTGTACTTGCTGTCCTAGTTACCATCTTCAAATATAATGACTTTCAAAGGGTACGAGATAAATGGTAATACATTTTACACGATCGCCCAAGAAAAGAAGAGCACCAACCAAAACAGTGGTGTCCGCTTTGATGCAGAAACCAAGACCGAAAAGGAAACATATTATGGTTATATACAGGACATATGGGAACTTGACTATTGACGTGGTTTAAAGGTCCCTTTGTTTCGGTGCAAATGGGTCAATATGACACGAGGCGGGGTAACGGAAGACCCGCAGTACGGAATGACAATAGTGGATCTCAACAATCTTGCGTATGCAGACGAACCATTCGTCCTAGCCAATGATGTGGCACAGGTTTTCTATGTGAAGGACATGTCTACCAAGCCAAGGAAAAGAAAAGATAAGGAAGCGAATGCATCGTACGATGAGCCAAAACGGCACATAGTTCTTTCTGGGTAGAGAAACATCGTGGGAGTGGATGACAAGACAGACAAGTCAGAAGATTATGAAAAGTTTGATGAAATTGCTCCATTCACAGTGAATATTGACCGGAGCATCCCGTTAAATGATGAAGATTTTCCATGGTTACGGCGCAAAGGGACACACGCGAAGAAAAAGTTTCACACCCAAAGATCTGGGATGTGATCGACTTCACTATCATCACTTTCTTCTGTGTTTCACACCCAGAGGGGAATCTCTGTAATAGTTAGGGTAGTTATGTGTTTTGGCATTTGAAACGCGAAGAAATTTTATGTGCAAACAAATTCTTTCATGCCTTTACTGATTTTTAAAGTTAAGTTATTCACAAACTAGTGATTCATACTAATTTCAAATAATTCAAAATTTAAACTATTCAAATTTGAAAACTACGGGCACTAACAAAAAGTTTGTAATTTTTTGTACCTAAAGCAAAAATATTCACAAAGAAACTCTAAATACACCAAAAAAACAACACAAAAATAAATAAAGCAGAAAATAAAAAAAGCCCGCCTACTAGGCCAGAGCGGCCTGCATACGACTAGAAACCCAACCTGTTGTTGGGCCAGGATGCAGGCCCGCAAAGGCCAAGTGGGCCCACAGGGCAGCAAAGAACACGTAGGCCCGGTAGGCCTGCTTTGGAGAGGAGCTCGAGAGAGCGACCGCACGGGGGTTTATAAACCAGTGCGGTCGCCCCTCGGCTAGCGAGGTGGGACTAAACTTGCCGCACCGCACCTGCGCCAGCGCACACCCTTTAGTACCGGGTCGTGGCACATACTGGTACTAAAGGGGGGGG
>NW_021226005.1:0-1320 GCF_002162155.2 Triticum dicoccoides
TTGGTTAAGCTAAACAACAACTTGGAGAGTTGGAAGATAAAAGCTTGTCTGACTTAGTTCATGTTAAGGGATATCTTTTGTGCGTGTGTGTGTGTTGAAGAAAGATGATATCTCCATTGATTGGTCCTCGTGATCAGTTGTTGGATCTATTGCCTTGTCAAGACTTTGACTTGAGTATGGGCTATCGTCAAGTCAAATCAGAACCAACGATTTTCGTAATGTTGTCTTACTCGTGGTTGATCCCTCGAGCATACACCATTACATCTTTTGGTCTGACCATTGCTATCACCGTGTTCACATGATGGTGGAAGTCCGGTAATATGGAAAATTCTGATGAGTTGTTGTTGAGCCCATCAGCACCATTTTTGTCTCCCCCATGATTCATGCTGAACATCAACCTAGTGTTGAAAACCTTGTAAGCAATGCCTTCGTGTTCCGTTCATGAAGCTTATGCTTGGATGAAAGAAGTGACTTTCTACAAGTTCAAGTGCACTAGGTGTAAGTTGCCGCAATGAATTTGAGAAAGGTTTGTTTTGTTTCCCTTGGAATCATCCCAAATCGGTCATGCATACGTACGAAGTATCCCAAACTTTTTTTTTGAATTTTTTGCCACTAGATCTTGAAAGCCCCGTAACTTTTTTTGTGTTAGGTTTTTGGGGATTTTGAAAATGTTTAACGGGGTTTCCCCCATTAAATTTGGATGTAACTTTTCGAGTAGATGATTTTTCATATATAAAACTTTTATTCCGAGTTCGTATGCAAAAGTCATGCCCATTTTACAAATTTCCAGAGAGATTTTACAAATAAAGTCGAAATTTATATTTGCAAATTTTCTCGACAGCTAGACCACATATCACATGGCAAATTATATTCTTTTATTTTTTTTGACATTTTTATCTTTTAAAAAAAAACTGAAAAGGCGGTCCACAGGGGGGGGGTGTTTTCTTGTAAGCCTCCCTTTCTCCAAGAATCTGTGTCGGAAACCCTGAGCTAGTTGGTTAAGCTAAACAACAACTTGGAGAGTTGGAAGATAAAAGCTTGTCTGACTTAGTTCATGTTAAGGGATATCTTTTGTGCGTGTGTGTGTGTTGAAGAAAGATGATATCTCCATTGATTGGTCCTCGTGATCAGTTGTTGGATCTATTGCCTTGTCAAGACTTTGACTTGAGTATGGGCTATCGTCAAGTCAAATCAGAACCAACGATTTTCGTAATGTTGTCTTACTCGTGGTTGATCCCTCGAGCATACACCATTACATCTTTTGGTCTGACCATTGCTATCACCGTGTTCACATGATGGTGGAAGTCCGGTAATATGGAA
>NW_021226006.1:0-687 GCF_002162155.2 Triticum dicoccoides
CACGTGGCATTAACTTTGATTTGCGCAAATCAGGAAATCTATCATTACGCAAATGTAACCAAACAAGATCTCCAGGTGCAAACACAACATGTTTTCTACCCTTATCTCCAGCAAGTTTATATTTAGCATTCATACGCTCAATGTTTTCCTTAGTTAACTCATGCATTTTTAAAATAAATTCAGCATGTTGTTTAGCATCAAAATTAACCTTCTCCGAAGATGGAAGAGCCAACAAATCAATAGGTGCACGAGGTAGGAAACCATACACAACTTCAAAAGGGCACATCTTAGTAGTAGAATGCAATGAACGATTATAAGCAAATTCAATATGAGGCAAGCAGTCCTCCCACATTTTTTTATTATTCTTCAAACAGCCCTAAGCATAGTAGACAACGTTCTATTGACTACTTAAGTTTGTCCATCAGTTTGGGGGTGACAAGTAGTACTAAAAAGCAGTTTAGTCCCCAACTTAGCCCATAAACATCTCCAAAAGTGGTAAGAAATTTAGTATCACGATCTGAAACAATAGTATTTGGCACACCATGCAAGCGAATAATTTCACGAAAGAACAAATCAGCAACATTAACAGCATCATCGCTTTTATGACATGGTATAAAGTGTGCCATTTTCGAGAATCTATCCACGACAACAAATATGCTATCCCTCCCCTTCTTTGTTCGAGGTAAA
>NW_021226007.1:0-567 GCF_002162155.2 Triticum dicoccoides
TGATAAAATTGGCAACCTACGTATACGTGTAGGACTTGTAAACTGAAACGGAGGGACTAATCTGGATGCTCGTGCGCTTTTATTATGGGCTTTTAAAATTCTTTTTAATGTGTAGACACGTTGAGACTAAGGGAGGGGGGCAACTATGCCTGTATGTGTGATTCATCTCTCTTCATGCACACTGATTCGAAGTATCGGTTGATGGTTGGGAGGTGGGGCTGGCCACTGCTCGTCGCCCCTTGCTCCTCCACTGGGAAGACCCACGTGTCACGATAATTTGGTTAGATGATGTACAACTCAACCATGCATTCACCAGAGGTGTATCATATAAGTTGTATTTGTACTTGTTCTCCTTGACGGATAACACGATATACGTATGTTCTGCATAATTTTTTTAAAGGCGCAGGAGTAGTGTGGTACCACCATTTTGCAAAACTAGCACTAAAAGGTGACTGATTTTGAGGAATATTTGACATCATTGCGTATGCTCCTAAGAAATATGAGTTTCACTAGTCACTTTTTACGTAATACATGAGCATCTACTACATCCATGCAAGTGTGTTAGTC
>NW_021226008.1:0-1586 GCF_002162155.2 Triticum dicoccoides
AGTTTTGGCCAATTCTAACGCATTTTGTGGACTTTTAGTCACCGTTTTCTAGTCCTGAAGTGATTTCCATAGTGGTTGATCCCCAAGGCGCACTTACGTGTTAGTCATCAACACTCACAGTTTTGGCTGATTCTGGCCTGTTTCATGGACTATTACTCACTGTTTTGGGGCCCCGGAGTGATTTCCACGGTTAACGAACCGCAGGGTGCATTTACGTGTCGGTCATCAACACTCACAGTTTTGGCCGGTTCTGGCCCGTTTCTTGGACTACTACTCTGTTCTTGGGTCCAAGCGTGATTTCCACGATTTACGAACCCCGTGGTGCATTTACGTGTCGGTCAATGACACTCACAATTTTGGCCAATTTCTGGTCCGTTTTGTGTACTATTACTCACCGTTTTGGCGTCCCAGAGCGATTTCCACGATTTACAATCCCCGGGGTGCGTTTGTGTCTCTGTCGCCAACACTCACAGTTTTGGCCAATTCTGACGCGATTCGTGGACAATTACTCATCATTTAGGGGTCCCGAAGCGATTCCATAGTGGTTGAACTCTAAGGTCCGTTTACGTGTCGGTCATCAACACTCACAGTTTTGGCCGATTCTGGCCCGTTTCATGGACTATTACTCACCATTTTGGGGCCCCGAAGTGATTTCCACGTTTGTTTGACCCCATGGTGCGCTTACGTGTCGATCATCAACAAGCGCACTTTGGGCCGATTTTGGCCCATTTCTTGGATTATTACTTAGTTTTGGGGTCCCGGAGTGATTTCCACGATTGACGAACACCGTGGTGCATTTACGTGCCGGTCATAAACACTCGCAATTTTGGCCAATTCTCGTCCGTTTCGTGCACTATTACTCACCGTTTGGGCGTCCCAGAGCGATTTCCACGACTGACAATCCCCGGTGTGCGTTTGCGTGTCTGTCGTCAACACTCACAGTTTTGGCCAATTCTGACGGGATTCGTGGGCTATTACTCACCATTTAGGGGTCCCAAAGCGATTTCCATAGTTGTTGAACCCTAAGGTGCGTTTAGGTGTCGGTCATCAACACTCACTGTTTTGGGGCCCCGGTGTGATTTCCACGATTAACGAACGGCGGGGTGCGTTTACATGTCGGTCATCAATACTAGTAGTTTTGGCCAATTCTGGCCCGTTTCGTGGACAATTACTCACTGTTTTGGGGCCCCGAAATAATTTCCACGATTAAAGAACCCCCGGGTGCGCTTATGTGTTGGTTATGAACACTCACAGTTTTGGCCAATTCTAACGCATTTTGTGGACTTTTAGTCACCGTTTTCTAGTCCTGAAGTGATTTCCATAGTGGTTGATCCCCAAGGCGCACTTACGTGTTAGTCATCAACACTCACAGTTTTGGCTGATTCTGCCTGTTTCATGGACTATTACTCACTGTTTTGGGGCCCCGGTGTGATTTCCACGATTAACGAACCGCGGGGTGCGTTTACATGTCGGTCATCAATACTAGTAGTTTTGGCCAATTCTGGCCCGTTTCGTGGACAATTACTCATTGTTTTGGGGCCCCGAAATAATTTCCACGATTAACGAACCCCTGGGTGCGCTTACGT
>NW_021226009.1:0-661 GCF_002162155.2 Triticum dicoccoides
AGTACAAGTAGGATTCCCCTCCTCTTTCCTATTCCTAGTAGGAGAAGAAGGGAAGGAGGAGGAGGAGAGAAGCAAAGGGGGGCGCCCCCCAAACCCTAGTCCAATTCGGTTTGGGCTAGGGGGGGGGGTGTGCCACTCCCTGGCCGGCCTCCTCTCTTCCACCACTAGGCCCATGAGGCCCAACAACTTCCCGCAGGGGGGGGGGGGTCGGTAACCCCCGGTACTCCGAAACTCATCCAAAGCGACCCGAACCATTCCGTTGTCCGAATGTAACCTTCCAATTTATGAATCTTTATGTCTCGACCATTTTGAGACTCCTTGTCATGTCCGTGATCTCATCCGGGACTCCGAACAAACTTCGGTCAACAAATCATATAACTCACAATACAAATCGTCATCAAACGTTAAGCGTGCGGACCCTACGGGTTCGAGAACTATGTAGACATTTCCGAGACACATCTCCGGTCAATAACCAATAGCGGAACCTGGATGCTCACATTGTCTCCTACATATTCTACGAAGATCTTTGTCATCGGTATGTTAGTTGCCCGAGATTCGATCGTCGGTATCATCATACCTAGTTCAATCTCTTTACTGGCAAGTCTCTTTACTCGTACCGGAATGCATCATCCCGCAACTAACTCATTAGTCACATTGCTTG
>NW_021226010.1:0-1641 GCF_002162155.2 Triticum dicoccoides
CGGCCATCGGGGGCGTCGAGGCCCGTACCCTCTATATCTTCCTCGATACGTTCTGGGCTATGGAGAACGCCGCCGCCGCCTGCTCAACGGGCGCCCCCGTCACGCCCGCGGTGTACAAGCACGACGTCGGCATACTGACGACCATGTGCGCTGGCAACACCAAGCTCTCTTCCATCCTCCACAAGATAAACCACAAGCCGCAGTTCAGGTAAGCACCGCCATCGGTTCGTCCGTGTACTTGGTGGTAGACGTTCTTCTACTTGTTGTTGTTGAGCCTCAAACGGATCCTGTCTAATGTAGGGCGTCCCTGGACTGGAAACTGGTGAGATAGAAGGCATCGATGATTGCTGGTGACTTGGCAAATCACTCCCCGGAGCTGAGACGCAGGTTGCTACTGCCGAATGGCCCATGGAGTCCGCATGACTTGCTTCCCATTGGGTATTCATACATTCATCCAACCTTGCTCCTTAATTCTTTCTCACCAGCTTCGTCAGTTATCCTGTCAATGATCTGATCATGCATTGTCATGTTTAATTGGTTAGTCCCCGTTATCCAAGGCGTCAACGGAGGGAAACAACCCGGCAGCCAACAACATCTACTATTGTCAAGTGCTATCTGAACAAGAAGAGAAGGTATGTATGTATGTGCAGCATCATTCATTTTCGAACTGGTCCTCAGTTCTGCAGTGTTGTGTCTCCACATGACACTCACATATATGTGTTGCCTTTTGCAGCCTGCCTTCTTCTAGCCCAGTTTTCGGTATGAACATCTTGGCTTGAAAGCAACCTTATATCATAACCTCTGCATATGTGTGCTAGTTAATGTTCTCTATGGCAGGTCTGAACTCTGAGGGACGGAATCGGGTGGTGGATCTTATCGGTAATTGAAATTAGCCCTTGACCATCAAATTCCAGTTTGTGAAGAACATATTTGATAGTGATATACATTTTTCTGTTGTTCCTTCGTTTCTGAAACTAACTTTGATTATGTGCTGATAAACTCACGTGAACATGATAACATTTAGAGGATTGTATTAAATTAAAGCTGGTAGACTTCCGGAGCTCCATCAAGGGCACCTACTTCAGTCAAGTGCAATGGAAGGTAATTAAATCATAGTTGTGAGCAGCTTTCCATTTCTCCGTCCATCTGAACTTCAGTCGCACTTTTCACATGGGTTATTTGGGATGCCTTGTCTCACTTTAATTGCCTTGTATATCTCTTGTTAATTTACTAGTAGTTCATTGCACTTCCTCTTTGTTGCAGACCATACACCATGCAGTACTTTCCATGGTACATTATGTTGCCCCTCCCTCGGGGTTTGGTCCAAAGCACATTGTTTGCCCATCTGCTCTCTATCTTAACAAGTTACATTTGAAATATAGATTGGAAACACTTACATGTTATGTGCACATGGTAATTCATAACACACTACAGCACAGCAGCCATCGAGCTGGGCTTTGTTCTTTGCACATAAATTCCTGGCTACCTGCTGCCATTTTTTACTGCCCAAGTTTGCTAGTAAGGGGCTATATCATTGATAATAGCATTTCACTGATTGGTGCCATGTAATATGCCGTAAAGGATCTAAGCTAGAAACATCTTCCGTTTAAGTTTTTTGTCGTCATTTTTGCTTCATGATGC
>NW_021226011.1:0-386 GCF_002162155.2 Triticum dicoccoides
GTGTATTCCAGGAAAAATGCTGAGTAACATTCAAAAAATAATGCGACAACATGTATTTAAAAAATGTTCAAAACATGTATTTGTTTTTATTTGATGCTTTACAACGCACAGTCCCATGAATCTTAAAATAGATTAACCTTTTTATAAAAACTAAATAATTTTGAATGAGATGATAAGAATTAAATGAACACAACATGCATATATGACTCAAAGATTACATGTTATATTGTGATGTTCATTCAAAATTTGTCGTCAAGTCTGATGCGTGCAATACCTTATTAGTTTAAAGAAGAAGAAGAAGAAGAGAGATCCCGACTGTCTACTACAACAAGTTGTGCCCGGCTTCGGCGATGGAGGGGCGATGACGGCGGCGCGTCTTCGGCTCG
>NW_021226012.1:0-615 GCF_002162155.2 Triticum dicoccoides
CCCTCCTAGCCCACTCTTTGCCGCTCTCCTACCCTCCGCGTGCTCGTGTTCCCCAACTTTCGCTGAGCTCCATCATCTCCACGGTGAGGCGTTACATAGGAGAGGCATGGGATGTGGCGAGTGAGCGCATCGAGTTTCTTACTATTGTAGAGGTTGGGTCGGTAGGACCTAGGAGGGGCAATAGGATGGAGGAGGAATGAGAAAAGTAATACTTTGTGAGGAATGAATAGTAAAGGTTCCAAAAAAAATGGTGATACGGAGGTGATCATATTGTACGAGGCACACCTCACGTATGAGATTGTCTAAGTTAGCCAGTGCAAACGCCACTTATTTCGAAGACAATATCTGTGATGGATCTGTAGGAGCGGTGACACCACTAAGTCAAGTTGTTTTGTCTCAAAGAGTTCAAGGTTTGTGCTCTTGTAGAATAGTGTTTGTATGGTTCTAGTGAAGCTTGTCGATGTTAAAGTACACATCTTAAGAGTTAAAAGTGTGAAATTTCACTCATGTAACTCCCAGGTTTGGGTAGCTATTACCTTCATGTGCTGCACCCTAATTTTCAACTACTTAAGTAGCAACGTTTTATTTTTACAGTTACTTATAAGCAATTTTTTT
>NW_021226013.1:0-395 GCF_002162155.2 Triticum dicoccoides
CCCTACTCATGGTTTGAATTTATGGATGATCATACAAAATTTTTATGCCGGTTTGAACTTTGCTTCTAGAAATCTTTTAGATTTGGCCGCGGGAGGCACGTTTATGGAAATCACGTTAGGAGATGCTGCAAAACTTCTTGATAATATTATGGCTAATTATTCTCAATGGCACACCGAAAGATCTTCTAGTAAAAAAGTGCATGCTATAGAAGAAATCAATATTTTGAGTGGAAAGACGGATGAACTTATGAAATTGTTTGCTACTAGAAATACTCCTCTTGATCCCGGTGATATTCCTTTGTCTACTTTGATTGAGAATAATAATGAATCTATGGATGTGAATTTTGTTGGTAGGAATAGTTTTGGAAACAATGCTTATAGAGGAAACTTTAATT
>NW_021226014.1:0-1125 GCF_002162155.2 Triticum dicoccoides
GATCTGAAATTTCAGACTAGTGTTAATTTCACTAAGTCTGAAATCTGTTTTGCATTTGCGTTTTAGCCATGCTTGTTTGAACCTCTTAATGGATGAATTTGCCTATGGCTCAGTGCTAGTGTTTTGTCAACCATCTTGTGTAAATCACTGCCATGTATTTTGTTTTCATGTTTGGTGGCTGTAGCATGTTCATTTCGTTGCATTTAGATGCCTACTTGCTGTAAATCGCAGACCGGTGTCGTATCTTAAAACGCTTGCCATTTCCAAACTGTAGCTCCGATTCCAATGATCTTTATATCGTTTTCAAGCGATTTCATCCCCTCTATCCAGTGGCACACTTGGTTTTCCAATTTGAGGCCAGGTTCATGCATTTCCTGTCATTTCTTGCATTTTGCATCCCGCATCACATCCCGCATAGCATATCATCATTTCATCATATTGCTTGGTCTTGCACGTGGTTGATTGTATCCTTGTTGCTTGTTTGTATTTGGGTAGAGCCGGGAGACGAGTTCGCTACCGAGGAGCCCGTTGAGTTTGCTTGTGAGGATCCAGTCAACTCTGACAACTGTGCAGGCAAGATGATCATACCCTCGAAATCACTACTATCTTTGCTATGCTAGTTTGCTCGCTCTTTTGCTTTGCCACTGCTACGATGCCTACCTTTTGCTTGTCAGCCTCCCAATTGCCATGTTGATCCCCTAACCCACCATTGTCCTAGCAAACCGTTGATTGGCTATGTTACCGCTTTGCTCAGCCCTTCTTATAGCGTTGTTAGTTGCAGGTGGAAGATTAGAGTCGTTCCTTGTTGGAACTTTTATTTACTTGTTGGGATATCACATTATATCTTACTTAATTAATGCATCTATATACTTGGTAAAGGGTGGAAGGCTCGGCCTTATGCCTGGTGTTTTGTTCCACTCTTGCCGCCCTAGTTTCCGTCATATCGGTGTTATGTTCCCGGATTTTGCGTTCCTTACACGGTTGGGCTATTATGGGAACCCCTTGACAGTTCGTCTTAAGTAAAGCTCTCCCAGCAATGCCCAACATTGGTTTTACCATTTGCCACCTAGCCTTTTCTTTCCCTTGGGTTCTGCAGACTCAAGGGTCATCATTATTTTACCCCCC
>NW_021226015.1:0-2329 GCF_002162155.2 Triticum dicoccoides
CTCATGATTTGTGCCCTATGCGGGAAGAGATATAGGGTCTGTTTGTTTTGGCACTCCGAGCAATCCAGCAAAAAATTTGACGTTGACTTCAGCGCTGGCCTCTATTTGGACCTTCTTCAATTTTTTGGTTCGCCCCAGCCCCAACAATTTTCCCTATTGGTTTCTTAGCCAATGACCGGCGGCAGAATTCTCCTCCAATTATTTGCTGCGCCAATATTGGCATATAGCGAGCACAGGAAGGATCCTAACTGACCTATCGTCTTGCTCCGCCATTGCATGGTAGTATAGAATTTATCAATAGAGTGTATGCGTAAGTTTAATTTTGGCAACAATTCTACAATAAAAAAACCTCATAGTTAAACCTTGAATGCAAAATCAAACTTTGAATTGAAATTGGAAATCATATTTTAAATTGGAAAGGTGTGAAGTCGGTGGAGTTCCTGCCTCAGTGTTTAGCTCTACCCAGTGCATGCATTACTAGCCATCCGCCTAGTTGGCACTCCTCCACCTCATGCCTACCTGGCGCAATGCATCATCGGCCTCTGTCACGTTGAACGCTAGGGTTCGCCGTCGCAGTGTGGTCGGTTGGAGACTTGAAGTGATCAAGTCCATCCCCTAGTGTACAAGAACACTTCTTTAAGCATGCGAGGGAACGTTTCTTAGGTAAAGCCTACACCTAGAATGTAGGAAGGAACGAGTGAGCTAGTTATCAAATTCATAGTTTTTGAGCTTAGGCCTTAGATGTGCACTGCGGCCTTATTAATTTTTCTTACAGGTACTGAAGTACCGAGCCCATGTACAGGGTGGTCCATGGACCACCCTGTCCACCCTCCAGCTACACCACTGCGGCCAAGTAAATTTTCTTCTGGAGTCGTGTGGCAGGTTGTTGTTGGGTGACTGAATAAAAGGAAAGAAGTGACATACACATTCCTGCGTTCATCCAGTTCCTTGCAATATTTCTTGGCAGCGATGTATGGCATGAAACTTTCATTTGGTGTCTGAATCTGCATTCGTGGTCAAAGTGGCGTTCGTGGTGGTGATGCAATTACATTTCGGCCAAATGACCAAAACACTGACTTGTAATTTAGTTAATTATTGAAAATTTCAAAAACTATTTTGAAATTTATTTGAAATCCTGTGTACAACTGAAAAGACTGGAATATTTTGACCGAAAGGTAATTATTTTGTTGCCTACTGAAATTGCTGAATTTCATTCACATCTCACTGAAACAACTATGGAGCCTGGTCCATGTTGTGGCCGAGTAAACACTTTGTGCCTCACTTGTGTTGTCGAGTGGTGCAGAAGGTCATTGTTGGCGGACTACATAAAAGGAAATAGTGACATACATGTTTCTCGTGTTCAAGCAGTTTCTTGCAATAATTGTTATCCGTGATATAAGGCATGCAACTGGCATTTGGTAAATCAAGGTGGCGTTTAGAAAACTTTTCCACGTCTTTTCCTCTTCTCAGTGACAGCCATAGGACGAAGACCTCGTCCCTTCTAGGCTCACCTGTGCTTTGCATCTGCTCACCTCAATCAGAGATGCAGGTGATCAAACAGCAAAAAGAAGAATCCACAGTGATGCAAGGCAGGCCAACAAACGCAGTGTAGACCATAGCAAGCCTCGTATCAGCCTCGCCAGACTCAACTAGCACACAGATGCAGGAGACCCAAAATCCATGCAGCGTACGAGAGTACCAATCAACGCCTCCATTTGCCATCGGCTATTCATTTCATTCTTACCTGACAAAAGAAGCTATTTATTTCATTCTTAGCCGTCTGCTACCTAAACTTACCTAACGCATATTCTAATGTATGAGAAATGAAGACGAATGCGGTGACGACCATGGCCTTTGACTTGACCCACTCGCATCCATCCGTCAGTAGTAATATGTGTGTATCGTGTATACTCGATATATTCAAGGAAGGAAACACATGGGACAAACTGGCTTCCGTTGCGAGTGTGAAGTGTGAACAGACGTAAGTTTGAGCCAAACAAGCGACGACACCGAAAGAGATGACATCCTTCTGTGTATATATGTCGTTACCGCAGCGCTTCCTCAACCCCAACCAACACAAAGCAAATACCTCACCCAGCTCACACCAGCTCAGCTCATCAGGCAGAAGAGGAAGAGCAGGAGGAGGAGGAGGAGGACGTACGGCGAAGAAGAGAAGCAGATCACGCCATGCCAAGAGAGTTTCTTGGTCAGAAGGTGAGGTCACAGGAGGCTCCGCCCGCATCCTCAACTACGCCAACAAGAACGGCCACGGCGGCAGCGTCAAGAACGCCAACAACGGCGGCCTCCAGCCATGTGCAGTCGAGGACGT
>NW_021226016.1:0-459 GCF_002162155.2 Triticum dicoccoides
CCCCCCCCCCTCGCTACTACTAGTTTTATTAGTTTTTTTTCCTCCATATTTGTTTTGTATTTGAATAGGCTTTATACAATAATCTTTAGCATATCATACACATACAAATGTAATCATAGCATATACATACAATTAGTCTCATCAAATCATGTCATCATCATAATCATCATCCAACACAAAATGGTCTCTAGTAGTCCTGAGTTTGTTAGGAAGCCGTTGCCTCTTTGCTTTCGGTTCTACACCGGCTCCGCTCCCCGAGGCAGCGCCGGTCTCGATGTTGGTCCGAGTCTCAGTGCCGGTCTCAGTCTCAGCGCCGGTCTTGATGTTGGTCTGAGTCTCAGTGCCGGTCTCAGTCTCGCACCGGTCTGCGTGTCGGTCTGAGTCCCCGATGCCACCGGTGGGCCTAACAACAACATCGGTTGATCATCGGCAAGGCTAAAAAATTCGTCTGCCGCCCAG
>NW_021226017.1:0-449 GCF_002162155.2 Triticum dicoccoides
ACAAAACGGACAATCTCTTTCGAAGTATCAGGGTTTCATACAGAAACTCGTCTGTTACAAAGGGATTTCATTTTTTTGAACTTATTTGAACTCCATTGTTTTTCTGTGTTCAAAATGCACCATTCAAAGCCACATCATCAATTTACAACCCTTTCGGACTACATTTGTTATTTTTCATGCATTTACTGATTGTTTTGAGCTATAAGACCATGAAGTTGAAAAGCATTCGAAATGAACTCTAAAAAGGTTCCTAGTTGGCATGGTATCATCATTTCACCCACATAGCATGTGCGAGAAAGTAGAGAAACTGGATACACTTCGTGTACAAAACGGACAATCTCTTTCGAAGTATCAGGGTTTCATACGGAAACTCGTTTGTTACAAAGGGATTTCAATTTTTTTGAACTTATTTGAACTCCATTGTTTTTCTGTGTTCAAAATGCACCATT
>NW_021226018.1:0-710 GCF_002162155.2 Triticum dicoccoides
ACGGCGGTGGTGTGAGGTCGATGGGAGGGCGGGTGACGGAGGCAGGGGTCTGGGCCGGTGGTCGCTGGCGGTTCGAGAAAGATCGTCAACAGTGACTGGCGGGAGGTAGACGAAGTCCATATGCCCGTTCCTTATAGATCGGACGGTTCATTAAAAAAATCGACTGACCTATTTATTTTCAGTCGACTGTTATCTTAGATATGACCACATGTGGTGGTGTGCTGGAGGAGTACCTGCATTTCCTGTGCTCATATATTACAAAATCATACAGAGTAGAATCTAATTTTGTTTGCCATGCAATGTTGTAGAGCTATCATATGTCTCCTGTCATTTATTTTTCAGCCACCTGCTATCTGCTACTTTTACAGTGCACTAGTTCTGCACACACTTCACCCTTACTCTCACTGTTGTGTTTTTATGCAAGGGTATTTCAGACTCTGCTGCCATGAGAGAAGCCAAAAAGAAAAGAGAGAAGCCGCTCCAGTTTGGTGTGCGGGTAGGCAAGACACGTTTCAGCGCTATAATGGTTGCAGTGTCAGCAGATGGAGACGGGAAACGTAGCTCTGGAGTTGATGACCTCGCTCGCAATGAACCACCATCCCAGGTGCTTGCTTTAACTTCGCGGTGTCATATGTGGTTGCATGTTCCATATGGTGTCTAGCTTGTATTTGAAAGGCCAAAGGCGGTAAGATAAGGGAAGATATTTTTTT
>NW_021226019.1:0-420 GCF_002162155.2 Triticum dicoccoides
TTTTTTTTCCATTGTTGGGCTAGCTAGATACGGCCCGTTTCGTGTTTTTTTTTCCATAGAATGTTTTTCCTATTTTCCAGAGAGTGCAATTTTGCAGATTAGCCCCTAAACTTCATGCATGTCATAACTCCACAACCGTGCATCGGATTAAAACAAATTATATATGAAAAATGCGTAGAATTATGTGTAGATTATTAATATGCCACTTTCAAGCATGTTAAAATGTTGTTTGTTTAAATTTGCTTAAATGCCATGCTAAAATGATTTAATTCATAACTAAATAATCATAACTCGGTTTGTAACAAACTTTATATGTAAATGGGGTAGAAAAATGCCTAGTTTAACATGGTGGCTTTACTTTGCATGTTTAAAAACTCTAAAATTGAGTATAGGGCAGAGCAGTACCAAATCCATAAATAT
>NW_021226020.1:0-1962 GCF_002162155.2 Triticum dicoccoides
GTACAATATACTCCCTCCGATCCCCACATACCCCCCGGGTCATTTCTATCATAGAAACACACCAAACATTTATCTTCTTGCACGGCACGCACTTGATCTCTCAACGTCAATCGATCTCGTCAAGATGTGTCAGGGCATGAACCAAATGGGATGTCAAAACTAAGATGGGAAGCGACACGTAGTAGAGGCAAAGTGAAACTTTAAACAAACCGTTTGTTTGTATGCATGTCGGACAAATTACAACATTGGAAATACAAGCATGGTCTAGGCCCACATGTGAATGATACTCGGCGGAATGTTCAAATGAGGCATGCGGGAGGATGGACTCGACTTGAGGGCGGCATGATCGATGGAGTAGAGGGTTGGAGAGGAATGGGAAATAAGCAACGCCACATGATTATACTTGAACGACTCAAATAAACAATAAGTTGTCTCATTTTCCCTTCCGTCTTGGTCAAGTAAGATACTCCCTCCGTTTTTATTTACTCTACATATTAGGTTTGACTGAAGTCAAACTACATAAAATCTGACCAAATTTATAGAAAAAATATAAACATTTACAATAGCAAATCTATATGATGTGAAAGTATATTCAATAATGAATCTAATGGTATTGATTTGTTATTGTATCTGTTATTATTTCCGTCTCTGAACTTTTTCAAAGTTTATGAAGTTTGACTTTGAGCAAAGCTAAAATGCGTAGTAAATAAAACAGAGGGTGTACGCAGGGACTAGTATACTTACTACTGCCGGAACATGGTAAGTTGGACCCCTAAATGCGTGCATGGACCGGGCACACCTCAATTATTCCTTCAAACAGCCGGACACCTACATTAGCACGCCATCCAGCTACTTAATCAAGTGTTACGCTTCACTAGTTGAAAAGGAAAAGGGTGGTACCATACCCAAAAACATCACACTTGGGGCTAGGGTAACAACCTTGTACTTTACCACATTTGAACTAGCGCAAACCACCTGTTCTGCGTCTAATGCGCAACACGGAGCACTGGCATTTGAATTTTGCCGGGAAAACAGGAAAATCGACATGTGGGGCACACCTGTCGGGACGACGTGGCGCAGACTAGTCCGATGGAGGAGCTGGCCCACCACCTCCTCGCCACCGGCAACCGTTCATGTGGGTCGTGTGTGTGTGTGTGTGGGGGGGGGGGGCAGCAACGTGGCGCAACTCCCCCACCGCCTCTGGACACGGCGACGCGGTGAGCGATACGCTCATCGTCGCTGGACACGGTCGGCTTCAGGGTGCCGAGGGGGGCCTTAACACTGTGGCACGACCAGCAGATCAACATCCGGCTCATAGAGGATGCACAGGGCGCCAAAGTGCCCGCGCGCCGCGACGCGTCTGCGGAGTGTTGTAGCGCCGCCAACTGCATCCCCAGGACCTGAGACCATGCCGGGTCATCTTGCTTTTTCAATGAAACATGTGGATTGCATGTGACCAAAGGGCATCTCCGACGTTGCCATGACCGTAGCTGACTACCCTGGCACACCAAAAACCCTCGTCCCTCGCGCTGTGGCGTGGTGCGTTCCAAGCCGGCGCCAGCTGACCGCTTTCATGCCATTCGTCCGTATGCCGTCATTAAGAGGCCCATTGCCCGAGGAACCAACTCCGGTGACTTAATGATGCACCCGGATGCTTGGACTCACAGGAATGCGCTACTTAAAGACGCAACACCCAGCTAAACTCCACACCATAGCGCATCGTCCTGCTACCTGACACCACATCCGCCATGACCGCGAGTGCGAACACTCTGTGGGAGAGATTGTCTTCGGGGATGAAGCTGGAGGTCGCCGCCATCGCTCAAGTCGCCGCTCGCGACGCAATAGTGACGTAGCCGGAGCGGTGGCCACACTGGCGGCCGACGACGGGAGCACCGTCGGCCACACGTCCTACTTGCCGCCGTCCAACGTTCGATGGTGCATGTGGCAGGTGAATCGATAGAC
>NW_021226021.1:0-502 GCF_002162155.2 Triticum dicoccoides
TCTTAAGCATATTATATCATTTTAGAGCTAGCTAAGCATATTAAGTCATTTTGGAGGAAAGGATGGTAAGTATAGGTCATTTTAGAGCTATCCTAGGTTAAATATGTCATTTTAAACTAGCTAAGCATATTAAGTCATTTTGGAGGAAAAATGCTAAGTATAGGTCATTTTAGAGCTATCCTAGGTTAAATATGTCATTTTGGAGCTATTTAAGCTTATTATGTAAGTTTTGAGCTAGCTAAGCATATTGAGTCATTTTGGAGGAAAAAATGCTAAGTATAGGTCATTTTAGAGCTAGCCTAGGTTAAATCGGTCATTTTGGAGCTAAGTAAGGTTATTATGTCATTTTGGAGCTAGCTAAGCATATGAAGTCACTTAGGACCTAAAATATGTCATTTCTTAAGCATATTATATCATTTTAGAGCTAGCTAAGCATATTAAGTCATTTTGGAGGAAAGGATGGTAAGTATAGGTCATTTTAGAGCTATCCTAGGTTAAATAT
>NW_021226022.1:0-384 GCF_002162155.2 Triticum dicoccoides
TCGCTTTTACGAGTTCAACGAGTATAGCGAGCATATCCGCTATGATATTGAACATGCCCACCGGTGAGGTCTGGATGCTGGCAAGTTGTGTATTAGCTACCAGCCAAGAACTGAAGCAAGACTGTTCGTTCATCGATCAATTGGTTCCGTTATTCTGTTAAGCACCCCGTACATGTTCCATGAGGATGTTCTGCTTGTCGAGGCTGTGCTTATCTACTGGGAAAACAACTTTGAGCCGGTTGGGTCACTTCCACATAATAGCAACATGTCACATGTAGATAGTCACATACAATATGGAGGAATCACCAGGTCTTTATGCTTTTATACCGTGTCTCATGCAACAGGAGTAATAAATGGTGGTACATTGGTTGTTTTTCATATTTT
>NW_021226023.1:0-952 GCF_002162155.2 Triticum dicoccoides
TAAGTCTACAATGGTTTGTTGGGGCAGCATGAGCGAGCTCCCGTCATGGCTTTATTGTGAGCTATTGGTATATGGTTCCGAGGAGACAAATAGGACACTTCTGAGAAAAAATGTTATATATATTCAGGGAGTCAGATACAAGTATGACACATCTGCACCTACGATTCCGAAGTAATCTCAAGGCATGTGACATGATGTGGTCACCTTTTTTTTTGAGGGACATGATATGTTCACTTATTGTTGGTAGATCGTGGCAGGAGGATGGAAAACTTATAGTAGCTGGTGGTGTTCAATAATTGTGACAATATACGTCACACTGATTAAACACCTACCTTTCTTCCATGACTATACATCGATCTCGAATTAAGGAAACCCCTAATGAACTGCATTAGTTAACATTTTGTCTACCAGTGAGTCTATGTATGCACGCATCAGAACGTCTATTTGACATTAGTTTCTTTATATCTGCCAATCAGAAGAGTATCTCTACACTGGAAAAGAATATTCTGTTTAATTTTGCTGATTTATTGACCCGAACAAGGCTGGCTAGTTCTTGAGTTGGGTGTGCTACGGCGAGCTGAGTCCATGGCTGACCTTTGGCATCCCAAACTGAACTAGGTCACTCCGTTTCTGCTCCTTCACCCCAACACTGTAGTGCTAACCAACTTGAATCAACTCTCAATGATTCTCAATTATACGATGGTATTCATACAAAGAGCAATTACATTCTTTCAGATAGATTAAACTGCAACATGCAGTTGTTAAGGTATGAGATAAATCCTAACTGCAACAACCAGTTGCTAATTACCATGTGCACTCCAAACTATGAGGTGTGTTCATTTTCCAAAAAATCAAAGTTTCCTACTTTTGACATAGTTTACAATGGAAAATATAATGTATTTTTCTAATACTTAACCATATCATTAGATTTGTCATGAAAATTATTTTCATT
>NW_021226024.1:0-804 GCF_002162155.2 Triticum dicoccoides
GCCGTCGTGCTGCTGCTGGTGCCATCTCCCTCAACCTCTCCTCCCTCCCTTGCTGGATCAAGAAGAGGAGACATGGCTGTTCCGTACGTGTGTTGAACGCGGAGGTGCCGTCCGTTCGGCGCAGGTCATCGGTGATTTGGATCACGTCGAGTACGACTACATCATCACCTTGCAAGCTTCCGCACGCGATCTACAAGTGGTATGTAGATGCAAACTCTCTCCCTAGACTCGTTGCTTAGATGAACTCATAGATGGATCTTGGTGAAACCGTAGGAAAAATTTTAATTTTCTACAACGTTCCCCAACACAGTTGGTCTTATAGATTGCAGAAAAGTTATGGGCTAATTCCTCCTTTGTGACTTGGCCAGCTTCAATATACATTATACCAACATTCTTCCTATTCCCCACATGCTGCTCATTCACATCAGGTACATCAATCATGAAGAATCCTAAGCCTGAAGCTGCACTCCCAACATATTTGGCATTGTTCTTTGTCTTCTTCCTGATTGGGCATTCCTCAACCTTGTGTGTCACCATTTTGCAAATGAAGCACGAGGGAGGGTTGGGACACTGAGCTTTGTGATGCCCAGGTTCCCCCACAGGTGTAGCGTAACATCACTGTAATCAGTATCTGAGGATTCTTTGCCTTTACCAATTGTCTTGCTCTTGGTTTGTGGCTCCCTTTCACTACTAGGGAAAAGGCTAGTAGCAGCGCGGGTTTTCAGGCTAGCAGCAGCGCGGGTGGCCGCGCTACTAATAAGGCGCTACGGCTAACTCATAGTAGTAGTGCGGCCCCAACTCGCT
>NW_021226025.1:0-776 GCF_002162155.2 Triticum dicoccoides
ACATCAATGTCGTTGCCGGGTTGCTTAGGCCCTTGGATGAGCACTGGCATCATAATGAACTTCCGCTTCATGCACAACCAAGGAGGAAGGTTATACAAACATAGAGTCACAGGCCACGTGCTATGGTTGCTGCTCTGCTCCCCAAAAGGATTAATGCCGTCTGCGCTTAGACCAAACCATACGTTCCTTGGGTTACCTGCAAACTCCTCCCAGTACTTTCTCTCGATTTTTCTCCACTACGAACCATCAGCGGGTACTCTCAACTTTCCGTCTTTCTTACGGTCTTCTGCGTGCCACCGCATCGCCTTCGCATGCCCTTTGTTTTGGAACAAACGTTTCAACCGTGGTATTATAGGAGCATACCACATCACCTTGACAGGAATCTTCTTCCTGGGGTGCTCACCCTCGACATCACCAAGGTCATCGCGACTGATCTTATAACGCAATGCACCGCATACCGGGCAAGCATTCAAATCCTCGTACTCACCGCGGTAGAGGATGCAGTCATTAGGGCATGCATGTATCTTTTGCACCTCTAACCCTAGAGGGCAGACAACCTTCTTTGCTTCATACGTACTCTCGGGCAATTCGTTGTCCTTTGGAAGCATATTCTTTATCATTACCAGCAACTTTCCAAATCCCTTGTCAGATACACCATTCTCTGCCTTCCATTGCAGCAATTCAAGTGTGGTGCCCAACTTTTTTTTGTCAGCTTCGCAATTCAGGTACAACAATTTCTTGTGATCCTCTAACATGCGCTGCAACTTCGTCCTCTC
>NW_021226026.1:0-653 GCF_002162155.2 Triticum dicoccoides
CGATGAACTCGAGCTTGTCACCAAGATGACCATAAGCTCCAAAACTCACAAAGAGAAGAACCAAACAAGAACCGATAATATAGTAAGAAGAGGTAGGGGAGGTATGCCAACAAATAGAGGAGTGAAACCTCCAACTGAGAAGAACCGGCATAAGCTCCCACATCGAAAACATCATAGAAGATGCGAGTGAACTCCGTTTTCGATGAACTCGAGCTTGTCACCAAGATGACCATAAGCTCCAAAACTCACGAAGAGAAGAACCGATAATATAGTATGAATAGGCAGGGGAGGTATGCCAACAAATGGAGGAGTGCAACCTCCAACTGAGAAGAACCGGCATAACCTCCAACATCGAAAACATCATAGAAGATGCGAGTGAACTCCGTTTTCGATGAACTCGAGCTTGTCACCAAGATGACCATAAGCTCCAAAACTCACAAAGAGAAGAACCAAACAAGAACGAATAATATAGTAAGAAGTGGTAGGGGAGGTATGCCAACAAATAGAGGAGTGAAACCTTCAACTGAGAAGAACCGGCATAACCTCCAACATCGAAAACATCATAGAAGATGCGAGTGAACTCCGTTTTCGATGAACTCGAGCTTGTCACCAAGATGACCATAAGCTCCAAAACTAACAAAGAGAAGAACCAA
>NW_021226027.1:0-980 GCF_002162155.2 Triticum dicoccoides
TTGCCACTCTAAAATAATCGATTTTCTCTTTCATGTGAGCATTTTGAATTTTTTTCTAGAAGCTTGACAAGAAAACTGACAAATAATTAGAGAAGATTAACCGGGCGGGAGGAGGGGGAAGAAGGGATAAAGAGAAAAGAAATACATAGTAATGTTATATTGATTAAATTGTTCTAGAAATGCATCTGCTTCTAACTATATATAAAGATCTTGCATGTGATTAACCGGGCGGGAGGAGATGGAAGAAGGGCTTGGCCACTTGGATCGTGAGATGACTATTCGGTTGACCACTTGTGCTATCTATTCAATGTCATGCATCATAGAAACAAAGATTAGTTTTGTTGTTGTGGATTTTGCAGGAAAACAGAGTAGGTCATGGTGGATGAAGAGAACATTAACCGATAGACTTTTTTGTAATTTTTTTGCCTACATTGATTAGTTTATTTCTTATCAATTAAATTTGTATGTGAAGTACAAAAAGTTGATAATTGGGACAGAATTATGACTTCTACCATGTATCATTTTCATATATTCCTCAACAACACGTCTAGATTCATGTAGATAATAGTTTGAACACGTCTAGCAATTTACATGTCTTCTGGGCAAGCTAAGCTATTTTCTTGATGATCCAAGGAGGTTGCTGATCAAATATAAAATATGTAATTTTCTGGTTCAGTAATAAACGGGCAATTCAACCTATAGCTGGGGCAGCCTGATTTCCTCCGACACACGCCCGCTAACAGCAGCAGTTACGACCAGGCGGTTGCGGAAGGTGATAGGTGTGGTGGTCGGCGGTGCCTGGGCTATTGATGTTCGATTTGAGAGGAAGAAGAGAGATTGGCTACTGATTTTGGGAGGAAGAAGAGAGATTGAGCGTGCTGTTGCTGCCGTGTGTGGTCTTGGGAGAGGAATAAAAGAGAGTAGTAGAGAGATTTAGAGAGATAGCAAAGGATTGAGAGGCTACTGCTATTTGTATTGCT
>NW_021226028.1:0-494 GCF_002162155.2 Triticum dicoccoides
TCCCAATTATCAACTTTTTGTACTTCACATACAAATTTAATTGATAAGAAATAAACTAATCAATGTAGGCAAAAAAATTACAAAAAAGTCTATCGGTTAATGTTCTCTTCATCCACCATGACCTACTCTGTTTTCCTGCAAAATCCACAACAACAAAACTAATCTTTGTTTCTATGATGCATGACATTGAATAGATAGCACAAGTGGTCAACCGAATAGTCATCTCACGATCCAAGTGGCCAAGCCCTTCTTCCATCTCCTCCCGCCCGGTTAATCACATGCAAGATCTTTATATATAGTTAGAAGCAGATGCATTTCTAGAACAATTTAATCAATATAACATTACTATGTATTTCTTTTCTCTTTATCCCTTCTTCCCCCTCCTCCCGCCCGGTTAATCTTCTCTAATTATTTGTCAGTTTTCTTGTCAAGCTTCTAGAAAAAAATTCAAAATGCTCACATGAAAGAGAAAATCGATTATTTTAGAGTGGCAA
>NW_021226029.1:0-388 GCF_002162155.2 Triticum dicoccoides
ATCTTCTTAGAGCCTCTCGACAAAATTTGTCGTGAATCACCATCAATATACTGCCTTATTCTAAGATATCAATTGAATTCTTGAGGAGAAATACCATCCTTGCCCGTCGATGATTTGTGTTGTCATCGACACCATCCTTGACTTCCTACCAATACAGACTTGGTCATGTTTTGGTTATATCTTACATTCCTTGACATTCTTGGAATTGTTCCTTTGTACTTCTTGTGACCTTCAGATTCAATCTTGCTTGAAACACCATGTTACTGTTACCTCGAAGCATGACTGTGTTACTCCAAACATCAACAAAAACATTGGGAGTGCAATGCTAACTGTTCTTGATCAATTATCCAAACACCGTTGTATAGGTAAACCTCATAAGTTCCTTGCC
>NW_021226030.1:0-4517 GCF_002162155.2 Triticum dicoccoides
CCAATTCGGAGTCCGTATGAAAAACTTGTGTGCGTTTTGAGTCAGGTGTGTCTGTGCAGTCCGAATCTGAATCCAGAACGTGAGAGACTTGGACTCTATCTTCTCTTGGGCCAAAAGTGACGTGAGAGAACTTTTTGGACAGCAAATAAACATCTCTTTCTTCCTTATCTTCATATGTGGATTGTACAAATGTCCCATACACCTGCAATTAGACAAAACACAAAAGTGTGTGAAGTATTTTTGTTCTGGATAACATAAATAGATTATTGAATAGTTTGCACTAGAAATCACCTGACAAATATGCATATATGCAATATTTTTGGTCATATCCAAGGTAGTCATGTCCTCATCATCCTCCCCTTCTTGAAAATAAAGCCGTCCTCGGCGTTGCTTAATCTGAAATGTGGCTAACAAAAGAGACAAGGTGTACATGTTGTATATGTATACGTCATCCATTTTTATTTCCCTTGATTTTTGCATATATGACACTTGAATAGATGAGTAACTTGCATAGTTCATAAAATCTAAAGCCAAAAAATTAGCACAAGAAGTAGAAGGCATGAAAATATTGCAACTCAGTTTGCACATATAAGTGAAGCTCTTATTCATTTCAAAAGATTGACAATGTTCATCATTAAACCATCCCAACATTGGTGAATAAACCGTACTTGCATCAAATTTACATGCTACAACATGCTTAAATAAGCAAACATGCAATAAGTCATTCAACACAGAATCATCACCAAGATTAGAGGTCATATCAAAATGATTAAACATTGGTTCTTTTGCATCAATAGTTAATTCAATGGGTGCACTCAAAACTGTTGGTATTTCAGTTGTTTGATCACATGGCAAAGTCAAATTATCAACATAGTCCTCTAAAATAGGTGGTGTGATCAAAGTAGTGGGTAGCTCATCAGATGGTGCATTCAAATTGACAAGGCATTCATCATTCTCATGTAGAGATGGAAGATCAGTACCTTTGTCATTACCTCTTATGATCAACTCAGATGATGTAGCCACTCTCGGGGGCGATGTGTCACATGGTGGAGGTGATGTAGTCCTGACAACAACGGATGTGGTTGTCATAGTATGCCTAGTAGTTGAAGGAACAATCATATCAACTCTTGGAATGTGCACCGTGCGCTTGTTCTCGTCGTGGCCAACACGACGTTTTATTTCCTGTTCAGCTTTGCAAGCAAGATGAAACAAATGGTCCATAGGATAACACTCTTCATGAATTAGTATCTCTTGAATATCACGGTTTAATCCTCCCCAAAATCTATCCATAAAATCATCTTCACTTTCTTCTAAAGAGGAATGCAACAAGGTAGTTTGTAAATCATCATAATATTTTGTTACAGTTTCACTACCTTGTTTTAAGTGTTGCAACTTCTTAATCATGTCACGAGTATAATAAGCAGGGACGAAAGTATGTCGCATGGCAAGTTCCAAATCATCCCAAGTAGTAGGTATATAATCAGGGTGTAACCGACAATATTCACTCCACCAAACCAAAGCATAACCAGTGAAAGAACCAACCGCAACCTTAACCTTTTTATGTTCATTGAAATTATGGGAAGCAAATATATTTTTTATGTCGAACTCCCATTCAATATATAAAGCAGGTTTAAAACGGCCATTAAATGGTGGTATAGATACATTAACCTGATCATGTGCATTTGGATGTTTGTGCACCTCTCGTGACGGTTGTGGTATTTGCGAAGGTGGTGGCACGTCTCTTGCGATCGACAAAGCCCATGAATTGACTCTGGATCCTGTCATGATTAGTAGAACAAGAAACAAAACCCAAAAATAATGTTCCTATAACTACTAGGATGTGGTGGTAAAACGCTCACAGTAAAGCAAATATCAATGTCTTACAAGTTCTTACCATGCAGCAGGCGGTGATCGGCAACCAGCGGTGTCAAGTAACTCCGAATATTGAGTAAAGCGATTGCCAGGGGAGCGTATGTATACACGGTGTAGAAATATGTGGAGCTGGGTTGGCTATATATGGTAGCAAAAGATTAGCAATAATCAATTCAAAGATGCAATGTTGAATAAACGCTCAACGACGGTACTGTGCTGGTCCTAGGCTAGACCGGACTAGAGACGCGAGCCTAGAACACTAATGAGGTCACGGCGTAGCACAACTAGCATCAATGAAGGATACTAAGTAGCTCTTGACAGCAAGATATAAGTGAAGATCACAACGGCAGTGAAGATAATGATGAAAAACAACTGCCAAGCAGGATATACAACAACTGATGAGGACATGACTACCTTGGATATGACCAAAAATATTGCATATATGCATATTTGTCAGGTGATTTCTAGTGCAAACTATTCAATAATCTATTTATGTTATCCAGAACAAAAATACTTCACACACTTTTGTGTTTTGTCTAATTGCAGGTGTATGGGACATTTGTACAATCCACATATGAAGATAAGGAAGAAAGAGATGTTTATTTCCTGTCCAAAAAGTTCTCTCACGTCACTTTTGGCCCAAGAGAAGATAGAGTCCAAGTCTCTCACGTTCTGGATTCAGATTCGGACTGCACAGACATACCTGACTCAAAACGCACACAAGTTTTTCATACGGACTCCGAATTGGGTGATTCTTCTTTTGTTGGAAACTAGATTTCGTGCACTTTCCAACCCAATTGGAATCACCTTCAAATTCGTCCGGAGCGTTGAGTTGTGGACGAAACAATCTGATGCTGCAGCAGAATCCGAGTCAAACTACAAGTCCAAAGGTGTTACATCACCTCCACTTGGGCCCATGAGCCTTGTACGACCTAGGGTTAGTTTTAGGCTGCCTTGGGACGTCCTCCCACCTCCTTGGCCGCCACCCCTTGCTCCTATATAAGTAGATCCATCTAGTAGTTTTTTCTTTGGGATTTGTGTAGTTAAAAGTTAGCCATTGCAACTTCGTGTACTTCGTTTGTGTCCAACGACCAGACCAAGACCGCTTACGGATCCCCACCATTATCAATACCTCATATATATTTGCAATATTCAGATTGCTTTATCATATTCTTCCTCGTTCTTCGATTGCTTGCAGGAATAGACCTTCGTGGTCAGGCTGACCGTGCTTCCGGCATCATCAGTAACCTCAGGAGATTGGTTTAGCGATTGCTAAGGCGCAACGTCGTGCACGTTTGTAGTCGGATCGTCAAAGTCGTCTCCACCAAATCGATAGTTATCATCTCATCGAAAGATCGGGACACCCTCGCCTCTATCAAGTGGTATCAGTTTTCAGGTTGCTCGGTGAGAATTTCCAGTTTTTCCTTGATTAGATTTATTTTCTTACCTATTGTCCAAGAAAAAGCCACAAAACAAAAGTTAGATCTATTCATCCTTTGTCCTAGCCAGACTGAGCCTTTGCAATTTTCTTTTCATTGTTTGCATTATTGAATTATCGGTTGCATCGCCGTGTCGAGTTGCTGGTCTTAGTGCCTAGTTCCTTTAGAGTTTCGAGTTCTGTTCACATTAGTTACGCAGCCGCTGCATCATTATCCCATCCGCTGTCCACCATCCCATCCACCAATTTCCACCATGTGCTACGCACTGTTTATTGTCATAATTATAGTTGAGGTCACTCATATCTTCGCCTGATCGAATCTGCATCTTATCTAGTTTGTCTTGGAAAGAGGGAGAAAAAGAAGATAAAGAAAAAAAAAGAGAAAAAAGGAAAGAAAAAAAAAGAAAAAGAGGGAGAAGAAAAAGAAAAAAAAGGCGTGAGAAAAAAAAGAGAGAAGAAAAAAAAATTGGATCTATCTAGAATCAATCTCGTACCTGAATTCGGATTGGAATCTGTTTTGCGCACTGTTCAGTAAAACAGGTGTATCTTCCTCATACGAAGTCAGTTTTGGCTCCTTGAGTATTCAAATTGAAGATAGCGACGAGCCACATCTAAATAGTTGCAGAAGGTAGATCAATATTTGACACCTCAAAATCGGCTTCTAAATAGGTCTTTTTGCCCTCCGAAGTTCGTGAACACAACTTGTTCCAATTTTTCAGGTCAGTTTTAGAATTCTTTGACTCCTCATATCAACTCGGAATTGAGTGATTCTTTTTGCATTGGAAAGCTTGAGTTAGTAGCATTCTTTGAAAGAATTTATCAGAAAATTGTCTCAAACTTTTCAAGAGGAAAGTTGGAGAGAGAGTTGTTGTATATCCTGCTTGGCAGTTGTTTTTCATCATTATCCTCACTGCCGTTGTGATCTTCACTTATATCTTGCTGTCAAGAGCTACTTAGTATCCTTCATTGATGCTAGTTGTGCTACGCCGTGACCTCATTAGTGTTCTAGGCTCGCGTCTCTAGTCCGGTCTAGCCTAGGACCAGCACAGTACCGTCGTTGAGCGTTTATTCAACATTGCATCTTTGAATTGATTATTGCTAATCTTTTGCTACCATATATAGCCAACCCAGCTCCACATATTTCTACACCGTGTATACGTACGCTCCCCTGGCAATCGCTTTACTCAATATTCGGAGTTACTTGACA
>NW_021226031.1:0-10259 GCF_002162155.2 Triticum dicoccoides
CATGTCCATTGTGGATCTGGATGCTTGTGTTCAAGGGGAGAACGAGTCAACAACTCATTGGGTACGCCGGGTTTTAGAAGTTTTGCACTCGTCTGACCGGATTAACGTTGGTCAAGCGATTATAACACTAGAGCGCAATTGCCGGTTTAAGTCACTGAAGATGAAGTTGGGACGGCTCAAGCGCCACTGCAACGACATGGGAACCCTCATGGTAGCCTTGGTCAAGTATGCTGATTCTGATAATACCAAGGATCCCGATTCTGATAATGAGAAACTGGAGAAGGGAAAGAAGAATGGCGGTGCAAAGGGACAGCAGCAAAACCAAGGAGGCCATGAGAATAATGGTAAGCGTAAAGCGGATTCAGATTTTGTGGCTAACGCTAATGTGCAGCGTCGCAAAGGTAAACCGCCCCAGCGTGGCAGAGCGATGAATCTGGAGCGTTTGTTGAATCAGCCCTGTCCAAAGCATGGGACTAAGGAGGCTCCCGCAACACATCTCTAGAAGGATTGTAACATTATGAAGGATTTCAAAAACTCCGATCTTTTCCGGTATGATCAGGGTCCGTCGGGCGGTTTAGGTCCAGGTTTTCATGGCGGCGGCGGCTCAAACTCTGGATTTCAGAATAATCATGGCAACCAGAATAACCAAGGTGGTAATAACCAGCAGAATAATCAAGGAAATCAGCAGCAGTCGGGTTACCAGAGTCACCCAAAGCAGTTGAATGGTGGGCAGTATCATGTGTTTACCACTAGTCTGTGCAAGCGTGATCAGAAGCTTCACAAGAGGGTAGTCAATGCTGTTGAACCGGCAGTTCCACGTTATCTGTGGTGGTCTAAACAGCCTATTGTGTGGAGTAGGGAGGATCATCCGCCTCGGTTTGACAATTCGGGTCAACTAGCTTTGGTGGTGGCACCTCAGGTGGAAGGCTATAAGTTCACCAAAGTACTCATGGATGGAGGAAGCAGTATCAATATTTTGTATTATGAGACTTTCCGTCGCATGGGGTTGACAGACAAGAATCTTAAACCGTCCAACATTGTTTTTCATGGTGTGGTACCAGGTAAAATCGGCATATCCCGTAGGTAAGATCGCTTTGGAAGTTGTGTTTGGTGATGAGCATGACTCCCGGTCTGAGACATTGATCTTTGAGGTAGTGAGAATCCAGAGCCCGTATCATGCACTGTTTGGGCGGCCGGCTTATGCAAAATTCATGGCAAGGACTTGTTATATTTATTTGCAGCTCAAGATGCCGGGTCATAAAGGGACTATCATGGTTCATGGAAGTCGAAAAATTGCTTTGGATTGCGAGGAAGGTGATGCGGCTTATGCTGAGTCGGTTTGTGCTACAGAGGAGTTAAAGTTTTATAAGGAGAATGTTGATCCGGCAGATATGACCCCTCTGAAGAAGCCCACCACTGAGCATGACCCAACCCTGCATTTCAAACTGGTTGACGAGACTAAGCTTGTTGACTTCGTGCCTGGCGGTTCGTCCAAGCAGTTCAGCATCAGCACCAATCTGGATCCAAAATAGTAAAGCGTGCTCATCGAGTTCATCCGTGAGAACCGGGACATTTTTGCATGGAAGCATTCTGACATGCTAGGTGTACCGAGGGAACTCTCTGAGCACACTCGTAACATTGATCCGAAGTTTAAACCGGTCAAGCAATTTCTTCGTCGCTTTAATGAAGAAAGACGCAAGGCAATTGGTGAAGAGGTAGCCCGGCTGTTGGCTGCTGGGTTTATCGTCGAAGTGTTTCATCCTGAATGTTTGGCTAATCCAGTGCTTGTTCTTAAGAAAAACAGCACTTGGCGTATGTGTGTGGACTACACGGACTTGAATAAGGCTTGCCCGGCCGATCCTTTTGCTCTCCCGCGTATTGATCAGATCATTGACGCGACGGCGGGTTGTGAGCGCCTGAGTTTTTTGGATGCTTATTCAGGATATCATCAAATCAAGATGGCAGTTAAGGACCAGGAGAAGACAGCCTTCATCACTCCCTTTGGAGCCTTCTACTATGTTTCTATGCCCTTTGGGCTCAAGAGTGCCCAGGCAACTTATCAACGTTGTGTGCAGAACTATCTTCACACGCAGATTAGGCATAATGTTCATGCCTATGTGGATGACATTGTGGTAAAATCCAGGAAGAAGGAAACACTGATAGATGATCTCAAGGAGACGTTTGACAATCTTCGGGTTTACAAGATGATGCTTAATCCGGATAAATGTGTTTTTGGTGTTCTAGCGGGCAAGCTTCTCGGGTTTCTTGTGTCCAACAGGGGCATTGAGGCTAATCCGGAAAAGATTAAGGCAATCACATCCCTGGCTCAACCGAAGTGTATCAATGATGTTCAGCGTCTAGTAGGTCGGATTGCAGCCCTTAGCCGGTTTATCAGCCGTTTGGGAGAGAAGGCAATTCCTTTGTATCAGATGTTGAAAAAGACAGACGATTTCATCTGGAGTGACGCAGCCAATGCGGCCTTTGAGGAGTTAAAGCAGCAGCTGGTTGAACCACCGGTTCTTGCAGCTCCGGTTGATAATGAGCCTTTGCTGCTATACGTGGCTGCCAATGCCCGAGCGGTCAGTGTGGCAATTGTGGTTGAGCGTAAGGAAGCGGGGAAGGAATATCCGGTTCAACGACCTGTATACTACATCAGTGAAGTCTTGTTTGAGTCAAAACAACGCTATCCACATTGGCAGAAGTTGGTGTATGGGGTTTTTATGGCAAGTCGAAAACTCAAGCAATACTTTCAAGGCCATCCCATCACAGTGGTCAGTTCTGCTCCTCTGGGTGATATAATTCAAAACCGGAAAGCAACCGGTCGGGTTGCAAAGTGGGCAATTGAGCTTGGCCCACACGGTTTGAAGTATGTGCCTCAAACAGCCATCAAATCTCAGGCCCCTGTGGATTTTATCAATAACTGGACCGAGTTGCAAGAACCAAAAGACAAACCGGATAATACATACTGGACTATTCATTTTGATGGATCCAGGGAGTTGGAGGGCTCAGGGGCTGGAGTTGTCCTTACTTCCCCTCGAGGTGATAAAATTTGCTATGTTCTCCGCTTGATGTTCCCCTGTACTAACAATGCAGCTGAGTACGAAGCTTTACTCCATGGTCTCCGTGTGGCCAAAGAGATGAACTTAAGTCGAGTTCGTTGTTTCGGAGATTCTGATCTGGTGGCTCAGCAAGTTTCTGGTACTTGGGATTCTACGGATCCACTCATGGCGGCTTACAGGCGTGAGGTGGATATTGTGGCGAGTCAAAGGGTATCAGGTCGAGCATATCGATCGGCGCAAAAACGAAGCAGCAGACGCTTTGAGCCGGCTTGGATCTCAGCGTAAACCGGTACCTCCTAATGCCTTTTTAGATATCTTGCATAACCCGTCTGTTAAGTTGCCTACAGAAGAGGATTTGGTTGTTCCTGATCTGGAGGCTCAGTTGGTGGCCGCTTTACATGTTGTACCGGATTGGACGGTTCCATATCTGGCGTATATGAACCGGGGCGAGCTACCAAATGATAAAGTCCTGGCTCGACAGATAGTCCGGCGATCCAAGTCCATGGTTATTCACAATGGCGAGTTACACCGTGGTAGCGTTTCAGGCGTATTTCAGCGTTGTGTTTCTCCGGAAGAAGGCCAAGAAATTCTATGGGAAATTCATGAAGGGGATTGTGGTCATCATGCCGGTTCAAAGTCCCTGGTTGCAAAAGCTTTTCATCATGGGTTTTACTGGTTGACAGCTCATGCTGATGCGGAGGATCTGGTCAAGCGATGTGATGCTTGTCAAAAAAAATTCACGCTGAGCTCATGTTCTGGCTCAGGAACTACGGATGATTCCTATCACTTGGCCTTTTGCTACTTGGGGGCTTGATATGGTGGGGCCCTTTAAACGTTCCCAGGACAAGAAGACCCACCTGTTGGTGGCAGTTGATAAATTCACCAAGTGGGTTGAAGCGGAGCCTGTCAGCAAGTGTGATGCAGCTACGGCGGTTCAATTTCTCAAAAAGATTATCTTCCGCTTTGGCTTTCCACACAGTATTATCACGGATAATGGTACCAACCTTTCCAAAGGTGAGATGGAGGATTTCTGTCAGAGAGAGCACATCCGGCTTGACTTAGCATCTGTGGCGCACCCTCAGTCCAATGGTCAAGCGGAGCGAGCCAATCAAGAAATTTTGGAGGGCCTTAAACCCCGGCTCATGAGTCCCTTGAAGTGGACGCCGGGTTGTTGGGTGGAAGAATTACCTTCTGTATTATGGAGTATCAACACCACCCCCAATTGATCAACAGGTTACACGCCTTTCTTTATGGTATATGGGGCAGAGGCAGTTCTACCAAGTGATATACGTCATGACTCGCCCCGGGTTGCTAATTATGTTGAAGCGGACAGCGAGCAAGCTCGCCAAGAGGCACTGGACCTGTTAGATGAGAAACAGGATATGGCTCTGGCTCGATCGGCGGTTTATCAACAAGACCTACGGCGGCACCGTAGGGTTAGGACAAGAACCTTTCAAGAAGGTGACTTGGTGCTCCGGCTCATCCAGGATCAGAATGACATGCACAAGTTATCCCCGCCTTGGGAAGGACCCTTTGTGGTCAGCAAAAATCTGCACAACGGATCATACTACCTCATTGACGTTCGAGACAACTCACGCAACTCTGAGGAGGAGACCCGGCGGCCGTGGAACATAGCTCTCCTCCGGCCTTACTACACTTGAGCCATAGGCTCTTCTTATGTACATATTTCGACAATGTATATATTATGACCAATAAATAAACTAGCATCCTTGCTCTAAGCAGGGCCTCTGCTGTTTTTTCTCAAATATTCTTTGAGTCACATGGGGGCTTCAGCTGACAAAGCGGAGTACTACCTATTAAACCGGCTATCACGCCACAACATAGCTTGGGAGCTTCACACCCAAGGGGCCAAAGAGAGTCTGGATGCTATGCACAACTCAAACATAGGCACCCAATGAGCACAGCTCATCACGTTACTTGGGGGCTCCTTGTGTCAAATACCAAGGAGTTTGAATGGACCCTTGTAGCTGAGTATCGACCCACGGCTTGGAAGCCTAGTATATTTACCGAAAACCCCGGGTTAACCTGCCTTCATCCAGTAAGACACTCCTATCCAGGTCATCCTGGCACGGCCCTCCGAACGTTTGATAGTTACTCTCATTGAGACCCTGCACTTGTCAAAGTTAAAACGATGATTGGTTAGTTGGAGGTCCATCTTAAAAGGCTTTGTAAATGGTTCAACTCAGCGGCCTCGCAGCCAACAAAAAGCCTCGACTTTGGGCCTGGCAGCCCCCAAAAAGCCTCAACTACACGGTTTTATTTGCGTTTCACTTTTCTATTGATAAATTTTATGTTAAACCGATTTCTTTGACCTAATATGACTTCTCAGTCATCTTATTAGCCCAGTGTTTCTTAAACCGGCTTGGTTTTCAACTACACGTTGACAGACCCTATTATTAAACCGGAGTTCATTAACCCGGTCTGGCTCTAACTACCTGTCGCCAGCTTTGATCATCTGGTGTGCATCATCACCCGGTATGACTTACTATACGACATCAGTACATGATGGAGTTATACAAGAATTTCAGATTTGGGTTTTCACCCTTATTACAATCAAAGTTGGCCAGCCAATTAAAGTGATATTACATCACAGGTATGAGCCATTTCATATTTTTACGGTTTGATAATCAATCAGGATTTTTTTGGGGCATTATGACCCGTCCGGCGGTAAACCGTCAGGACTCTTTCTTTTTTATGCAGACAAAGGAATTGCATATTATGATACATGAACAAACATTGAAATTATCATGACGGATCACATAAAGTATCTCCAACTACATGATGGCAGCAGATCAAAATATTTTGTGCTACCCTATTACAAGGCACTTAGCAGCCAAACATATGGAATTGTTTTAAACCGGACAGAATCTGACGTCTCAACCGGATTGCCGGGTCAAGCTTCATCGCCATGTGGATGTGAAGTAGATGGGTCATCTGGCATCGGTTCAGCCTCCTCCTCCCCATCCAATGACTGGAAGTCATTGGTGGTCTAGTCAATCTGGGTTAAGGCCTGAAAGACAGCCTCTTCACTTATAAGCTCAGTCGGATCAACATCAGGGGCGTAAGTGTGCTTACGGATTGGCGGAAAAAGGTTCTGCACTTCAGCAATAACATCTTCAACCCGTTTGTTGTTTGCGTCATAGAAGGATCGGTGAACCGCCAGGTTAGCTTCTTCTGCCAACTGACTCGCCAGAGGACGCATCTCCCTTGTTACACGTTTGAGGGCATCATTGTCAAACACTTCACCGTTTTCTTGTTCACTGGGGAAGCCCTTGGCTATATCAGCCGGATCAAGCTCAGCTATCCATGCCTTGGCACGAGTAAGGGCTAACAAAGTGCCAGCCTTGGCAGCGGATCGCTTCAGCTCTTCTATTTGTGCTGGTGTCATAGATAACCAGTCCAACGTGTCCTTGATCAGTATTGGAGCCGCATTGTCATAAGAAGTGGCGCAGATAACCCGTTGGACGCCGGTATACAACTGTTCAATCAGCGTATACGCGGCCTTGAGTTTCTTCCGCATATCAGAGCCCAGATGAGCAATGCGGCAACGTACAGCGGTTTAAGAAGTTCATGTTAAATCGGAGAAATTTCAAAGCGGAATATTCATAAAGCCTTGGCAAACAGTGCTTACCAAATATTGCAGAAGTCATGGCATTGACTTGGCGCTTTAATCCAGTAAGCTGTTCTGTCACCGGTTTAAGAGCTGATTCAACGTCTTCCGCCCGCTTCAGTAATCCAGCCTTTTCAGTATCCCAGTTGGCACGTTCAAACTTGAACCATTCTTTGAGCTGTTCATTGGTGGTTAAGGCGGTTTTCAATTCATCCTTGGCCTTTGTGGTTTCTGCTTGCTGTGTTTTCAGATTTTCTTGAAGATCAGCAATTTGAGAGACTTGTTGGTTTATCTCACTCTGTAGCAGTAAGAAGAGCAGGTCAATATCTTTGTCAAAGTCCCAAGCATATAACCAGTTATACACTTGGCACTTGGGGGCTAATGTGGATCATTTTTCCTTCTAATTATTGAAGTCCCACGGATTAATACAAGTTTTCATCATGGCACTTGGGGGCTAATGTGTGTTTGATCAGAAATACACAAAGAAATTACCAAAGCACAGTATGGATTATACAAAGTCCCGATTTGACTTTCTAAAGACAAACCGGCTCTTGGGGGCTACAATGCAATGAAGGTACAGAGCAAAGATCAAACTGTTTACCTCATAGCGCTCCTTCATCAGGTTTACTAAGCCGGCTTCATAATCACGGCTGGTGTAAAGCCGGTTCAAGAAGCCGGAGTGAAGGTCTTGAGCAGAGAGATCCACATAAGCTGACAAGTCAGTCTTCCCCTTCCCCTTGCTCATAGCAGCGAATTCATCCTTGGCAGTGTGCTTTGATAGAGCAACCGGATTACCAGGGGCGGTATATGCAGTGCCAGTAACAACAACATCATCATCTTTGGTCGGCCTGGATGAATTGACATTTTTAACAGGGCTTGTCTCTTTGGCAGCAGGGCTCAGCGGTCTGTTAACAGGGCTTGGCGGATCAGCAGTTGAATCCCGCTGCTCAATGGTTGGACTTGGAGGGACATGGAGATGTGAGGTATCAACATGTACATCCAGTTCAACCTCCGGCAGATTAGCATCAACATCTTGGTTTTGCCCAGCAGAGCTGTCTATGGAAATCTCAGGATTTTCGCCATGATGCTCTGGGGTCTTCTCCGGATCAACATCATCAGTAGGGTCGCTGGTCCTGGCTTTCTTACTCAATCGAGCCTTGGCACTACAACATCAAAGGTTAGAATATGGTAAACCGACACATAAAAGAAGCAAATTGAGGAGTAATATACTTACCCAGTGACAACTTTGAGAGGAGGCAGCTGAGTGGTTGATGAACCGCCAGACGAGTTGGAAGAAGCCTGGTAATTCGGGTCAGACGAATTGAGAGGGCATCGGAAGAAACCTTTCAAAGGATAACGTTTTTCAGGAGAACACGTCACCTCTGGACGACGTTTCCGGGTTGGCGTATCAGCTAAACCGGATGAAGTGATTTGTTGACCACTATGCCGGGTTGTGCGACGCTCTTCAACTTGCTGTGTCTTCAAAGAAAATTTTGGATCCAAATGAGCAAGGGGGTGAGATTGTTTTACTTTCCGGGCTGTGCGGAGAACTCTTTGAACCGGTACAAGATCTGAATCGGAAGAAAGAAGGATTACCTCAACATGCTCTGCGTGGCTGGCCTCAGCGTCATCCTGGGAATAGTCATTGTCAATAAGATGTATGAAAAAGGAACCAAGTGAGTCAATTCTACCTTTGCGTCTGATTCTTAATCTTCTGGCGGATCAGAAGACTTGGTGGTTTTCTTTTTGGCAGCTTTCTTGGTGGCCTTGCTCTTTACACGAGGAGCCCGGGCCGGTTTAGTACATTTCCAAAAGGAGTTGTTAGCCTGAAATTAAGACAAGGAAAGGTTAGTACACAGTTAATATGGAGGTGAATCAGTAAAGTGTTCTCATGAACTTTACCGCTGGCAGTTTATTGGAGACATAAAAAGGTGGCAACCCGGTTTGGCTGCATGCGGAGACCGGTTCATCAAGCATTTTCTTCACAGATTCAGTAATTTCAAGATCGGTCATTACTACTTCATGATATCGTTGAGGATCTTTGACATCACCAGTATATTCATGCATCAAACCGGGGCGGCGGCTTAAAGGCAAGATGCCCCAAGAAACCCAGCAGCGGACAAGATCAATACCAGTCAAACCGTTGGCCATCAGAGCCCGAAGCTTGGCGAGTTGAGGTGCAAAGTTCTTCCGTTCTGTGGCGGTAAAGCGTGAAGGTAATGGATGGCCATTGCTAAGCCGGTGAGGGCGATAACCCGGCAAAGGATTCTCTCCATCAGGGGCAGTGTTCCGACAGTAGAACCAGGTCTGGTTCCAATCTTTAGGATGGCTATGATGTTTTGCATGAGGGAAGTCAACTTCTTTCCTTTTCTGAATTGAAACACCACCAAGCTCTGTCTTGGGGCCGTCTGAGAATTCTGTACGGCGGTTCAGGTGGAAGAAATCCCGGAACAACTCCACAGTTGGCTCTTCTTGAAGATAGACTTCGCAGAATACTTGAAAATTGCATATATTGGACACAGAGTTCGGACCAATATCTTGCGGATGGAGTTGGAAGCTTGCGAGGACATCCCAGAAATTTTTTGATCCGGGTGGGCTGAATCCCCGGTCTAAGTGTTGCATAAAAACAATCACCGCTCCATCTTGAGGTTCAGGTGGACATTCCGATTCCGGAACTCGCCAGTGGAGAACCCTTTTTGAGGCTAAAGCACCAGTGGTGACATAACCATTGATCTGTGTTTCCGTGATCCGGGACGGAACCCAATTGCAAGCAGAGAACTGTTTGGTCATCCCGGAAGATGGGAACTGAAAGGAAAAATAAATGCCGGTTTACAATTTAACGGTTTAAAGTGTACAATTCAGTGTTAAACAGGAAAATTGCTACGCAAGGTTCAGTTGGCGGTTTAAGAGAGGGCTAATGATATATGGTGGATTGGCTATCGAAGGTTAAACCGCCCATAGGCAGAAGGGCCAGGATTCAAAATTTCTACTAAGTGTTGACAGAAACAGGTTTCACACGGTGATCAAATTTATTTGGATCTACCGCGCATCTGTAAAGAAATTTTTCTGTGATCTATAAAGGCGGTAAAATAGAATAGAGAAGTTCGTGCGATCTATCAAGGGATTCTGAACAAGAAAGAAGACTTCCTAAATATTAAATTGGATACGGAATGATTACCACACGAGATCTATACTACAGTTGAATCAAACAAGCTATGACAGAAGCGAGTACGAAGAAACTAGGGATGAACACCTATGAACGCAGGCGTAAACAGGAGCCCTAAAATGCAGATCTTGGGTTATGAGGGAGAAGCTTACCGGATGCGCAGGATAGCGGAGGAACACCAAAGATCTCTGGTACAACCAGGTTGATGCAGCGGCCTTTGTTGATGCAGCGCTCGAAGGTCGAGGACGGCGGCGGAGCTTCAGGCTGGGGCGTTGCGAGGAAGAAGAAGAAGAATGGAAGGGGAGGGAATGAAAGGGCCCTTGGGTCTATTTATAAGGAGAATGGATAAAGACCGACGTGAAAATCGAGGAGTCCAAAGCGGCGAGTGGCGCAGCTATCGCCT
>NW_021226032.1:0-387 GCF_002162155.2 Triticum dicoccoides
CCCTACAGGATGGACAGTTGTGATCTGCTGTTTGGGCCTCCACTTCGTCCCCTTCGCACCCATGACTATATATTCCGTACCTAGGGTCATGTTTAGGGTTAGCAAAATATATGTGAGATATTTAGAGAGCTTTGCTCCTTCTACCCCTCCTCTTGGAGATCAAGACCTCTTTGGAGAGGTTCCCAAGTGGATTTCAATGCCTCCTTCAAGGAGAAGACTATCATCAAGACCTCACCTCCTTAGGAGTGGGAAGAACTCTACCTAGTGCTTGTTTCATTTGATTGTGCTTGTATTCTTGTTGACCTATGTGTTTGCTATTCTAGTGGATGTGTGAGTGGATTTTGTTGGAGTGATTTCCTCTTTGTGTTTTTTGTGTTCATCCCTTTT
>NW_021226033.1:0-2382 GCF_002162155.2 Triticum dicoccoides
GATAGACCTCTTCGATAACATAGGGGCCTTCCCATTTAGAGAGAAGTTTTCCTGCAAAAAATCTTAAACGAGAGTTGTATAGCAATACATAATCACCTACATTAAACTCACGCTTTTGTATCCTTTTGTCATGCCATCTTTTAACTTTTTCTTTAAACAACTTGGCATTTTCATATGCTTGGGTTCTCCATTCATCAAGTGAGCTAATATCAAATAACCTCTTCTCACCGGCAAGTTTAAAATCATAGTTGAGCTCTTTAATAGCCCAATATGCCTTATGTTCTAGTTCGAGAGGTAAGTGACATGCTTTTCCATAAACCATTTTATACGGAGACATACCCATAGGATTTTTGTATGCAGTTCTATAAGCCCATAATGCATCATCAAGTTTCTTGGACCAATTCTTTCTAGACCTATTAACAGTCTTTTGCAAAATTAATTTGAGCTCTTTATTGCTCAACTCTACTTGACCACTAGACTGTGGGTGATAAGGAGATGCAATTCTATGATTAATATCATACTTAGCAAGCATTTTACAGAAAGCACCATGAATAAAGTGTGAACCACCATCGGTCATTAAATATCTAGGGACTCCAAACCTTGGAAAAATAACTTCTTTATGCATTTTAATAGAAGTGTTATGATCAGCACTACTAGTTGGAATAGCTTCTACCCACTTAGTAACGTAATCAACAGCCACTAGAATATGTGTGTATCCATTAGAGGCAGGAAAAGGTCCCATATAATCAAAGCCCCAAACATCAAATGGTTCAATAACAAGTGAATAATTCATAGGCATTTCTTGACGTCTACTAATATTACCAATTCTTTGACATTCATCACAAGATAAGACAAACTTACGGGCATCCTTGAAGAGAGTAGGCCAATAAAAACCAGATTGCAATACCTTATGTGCAGTTCTATCTCCAGCGTGGTGTCCTCCATAAGCTTCGGAGTGACACTTGCGTAGGATCTGTTCCTGTTCATGCTCAGGTACACAACGTCTAATAACACCATCTACTCCTTCTTTATAAAGACTAGCACATATGCCCGTGCGTTGCAACGGGAGAGATATTTTTTACGAGAAGCATCGGAGAGATAATTGATGTGTCCATCAAAACGGTCTTCATAGTGATGGGGCTACAGAGCGAGGAGCTGCGATGTTCTCACGGGTCACGTTTGGCCCACGAGATCTTAATAGTGATGGGTTTGGTCGGAGTGGTGGCCACCACCCAACTTGTGACTTTTTTCTTTGTGTCCGCCACCGTGTCTAGGTTGTGGTTGCCTCCTCATTTTGTGGCAGCACGACGATCTTCAGGGCATAGTTGCTTCGACCACTCTCTCCTATGATGGCGTAATAGATATAATACAAATTGTAGTGAATCCCATTTCATTGGTATAATCAACACATAACCAGGTAGTCCCTACTTTACCAGGGTTTATTCTCTGTAATTATTTCAGCGATCACTTGCCCACATATTTTTATTCAGAGCCAAACCAACATAACCTCTTTTATTGCCATGTGTCCACAATTTCTTTTAATTATATTCAACAAAAATATTCTTTTTTATTGTCAAATAGCACGTCGAATGCACAACAGTTCAAGTCTGGCCAGGCAAGTGGCAGGCACCAAAATGACATGTGTTTGTAAGGCGCGAACGAAAATCTAAAACAACCACAGAGTTGAAGGATCAAACTCATGACCTCACAAACTCGACCAGGTGCTGCTAGCCACTCGAACAAACAACTCCTGCTAACAAATGGCCAGCGCGAATGTTTAATAATATACTATAACGTACCATTCAAAACATTTTTTTCTCATCTTATTGAACTTATCAAAAAATAATTAATAATTATGATATCTCAAATATTCTTCGAAACATGATAATTTATTGAAATTCACAAAAAAATAAATAAAAAGATGAACCTTTTATAAGAAAACGAACAATTTTTGAATATGTGAACAATTTTTGAAAATTAAATATGTTTTCAACATTGAAACAATTTTGAAAAACATGTTTTCTAACACAAGCATTACTTTGAATTTGTGAACGTTTCAATAAAAATGAATATTTTTTAATTTGTATCATTTTCAAAATAATATTTATTCTAAAAATATCAAACAATTTTGGAAAAAATAAAAACAATTAAAATGCGAAAATTTTCTCTATTTTTCAATAAATTCTGGAATGGGAATAAAAAACTAAAATTTGGGGAAAAATTCAAAATGGTAAAAATATAATAAATTCTGGAGATTTATGAAAATTAATCAAAAACTAAAATTTTGAAAAATTGAATTTATGAAAAAAGGAAAAAACAAAAAGAAACTTGGAAAAGAAATAAGAAAAAGGAAAGATAAAAGAAAAGGGAAAGAAAAAAAAA
>NW_021226034.1:0-1050 GCF_002162155.2 Triticum dicoccoides
GGATGATGAGGACATGACTACCTTGGATATGACCAAAAATATTGCATATATGCATATTTGTCAGGTGATTTCTAGTGCAAACTATTCAATAATCTATTTATGTTATCCAGAACAAAAATACTTCACACACTTTTGTGTTTTGTCTAATTGCAGGTGTATGGGACATTTGTACAATCCACATATGAAGATAAGGAAGAAAGAGATGTTTATTTGCTGTCCAAAAAGTTCTCTCACGTCACTTTTGGCCCAAGAGAAGATAGAGTCCAAGTCTCTCACGTTCTGGATTCAGATTCGGACTGCACAGACATACCTGACTCAAAACGCACACAAGTTTTTCATACGAACTCCGAATTGGGTGATTCTTTTTTTGTTGGAAACTAGATTTCGTGCACTTTCCAACCCAATTGGAATCACCTTCAAATTCGTCCGGAGCGTTGAGGTGTGGACGAAACAATCTGATGCTGTAGCAGAATCCGAGTCAAACTACAAGTCCAAAGGTGTTACATCACCTCCACTTGGGCCCATTGGCCTTGTACGACCTAGGGTTGGTTTTAGGATGCCTTGGGACGTTCTCCCACCTCCTTGGCCGCCACCCCTTCCTCCTAATTTTGATAGAGGCAAAGGTGTCCCGTCTTTCGATGAGATGGTGGATTTCGCTTTGGTGGAAGTCGACTTTGACGATCCGACTACGAACGTGCGAGGACGTCGCGCCTTAGCAATCGCTAAACCAACTCCGAGAGGTTATTGACCACGCCGGAGCACGATCAACCTGACCACGAGGGTCTGTTTCCTGCGAGCAAACGAAGAACAAGCAAGAAACTAAGATTGCAATCTAGATATTGCGAATATAAGATGAAAGCTTTATTGATCAAGGTGGGGTTCTGTGACGCCTTTGTCTGGTTGTTGAACACAAACGAAGTACGCGAAGTTGCAGCTATGGCGAACTTTTAATCTAAACAAAACCCAAAGTCTAAACGATGCCCTAAGGGCTGTATATATGGAGGAAGAGGGGGGAATTTCGTGGCCCTTGGTGGAGGGGTCCGAAATCAA
>NW_021226035.1:0-1474 GCF_002162155.2 Triticum dicoccoides
TTTAGCACGATGCCGAAGGGCGAGTGTTGAAAGATGTCCGTGGAGCTGAACTCCAAGATCGGCGCCCAGTTAGATCCAATGGGCACGGATACACGCGATTCCGAGCCCATGGCTGGAGACGAGTCTGGGGGTCCGATGACACAGAACTCATTGGAAGTGAAATCTGTGTTCGGCTCTATCGCCGTTGAGTGTGCGGCTTCCGTGGCGGGGTCCATCCTCCCGTCCTCGGATGGCACGATCTTCACTGGATCTAAAGCCAGGGCAATTGCAGGTGAGATCTCCTGAACACCGTCTGATGGCAGATCTAGGACATGCTCCTCGTGTTGTAGGGTGCACCTGTCATGGGCTCGAATCCATCGAAGATCATGTCTCCGCGGATGTCGGCAGTGTAGTTCAGGCTTCCAAATCAGACGTGATGGCCAGAGGCATAGCTATCGATCTGCTCCAGATGGACAAGCGAGTTGGCCTGCATTACGAAGCCGCCGAATACGAAGATCTGTCCGGGAAGGAAAACCTCACCCTGGACCGCGTCGTTGCAGGTGATTGAAGGAGCCATCAAGCCTTACGGTGACGATACAGTGGAACTCTTAATGAAAGTACCAATGTCGGTGTCAAAACCGGCGGATCTCGGGTAGGGGGTCCCGAACTGTGCGTCTAAGGCTAATGGTAACAGGAGGCGGGGGACACGATATTTACCTAGGTTCGGGCCCTCTCTATGGAGGTAATACCCTACTTCCCGCTTGATTGATCTTGATGATATGAGTATTACAAGAGTTGATCTGCCACGAGATCGTAGAGGCTAAACCCTAGAAGCTAGCCTATGATTATGATTGTTGTTCCTGTCCTATGGACTAAACCCTCCGGTTTATATAGACACCAAAGGGGGCTAGGGTTACACAGAGTCAGTTACAAAGAAGGGAATCTACATATCCGAATTGCCAAGCTTGCCTTCCACGCAAAGGAGAGTCCCACCCGGACATGGGATGAAGTCTTCATTCTTGTATCTTCATAGTCCAACAGTCCAGCATAAGCATATAGTCCGGCTGTCTCAGGACCCCCTAATCTAGGACTCCCTCAGTGGGTTACGCCACCAACCAAAGTTGAAAATCTTCAATTTGAATTTTTGCAATTTCTTCAGTTTTTTTCAATTCTTCAACTTTGCAATTTCCTTAGTCTTTCCATCGTTGTTCTTCATTGCTATTTATATATTTGAGTTTTTCATGTCCTCTACAACATTCACTTATAGCTAATTCTTCAAGTTGCTTTTTCATCTGAGTGAATGTGATCAGACCCGTTCCCGCTTTATGCTAAACTCAACCTAGTCTATTCACAAATTTTTCATGTGCGTTCTATTTGAATCTCGTTCAAAATCTTCACTGTGTCCTTGACAGCCGAAGAATTTGCGAACAAAACATTACAATTTTCATATCTATTTTTTTTTCTGCTTTTGCCGCTCAAATCCTTCCGTATCTCA
>NW_021226036.1:0-624 GCF_002162155.2 Triticum dicoccoides
AAAAAAAAAGTTTCCCATGTGATATGTGGTCTAATTGTTGGGAAAATTTACAAATATGAATTTCGACTTTATTTGCATACGAACTCGGATGAAAAAGTTTTTTATATGAAAAATCATCTAGTCAAAAAGTTACATCCAAATTTAACCGAGGGAACCCGGTTAAACATTTTCAAAATCTCCAAAAACCTAACAGAAAAAAAGTTACGGAGCTTTCAAGATCTAGAGGCAAAAAAATTCAAACTTACTAGTGGCGCACCGTGGATGTGGTTCGCCACTAGTAACAGAAAAAAAAATTGGTTTTGAATTTTTTTTTATTTTTTTTTCAAAAAATGATACGTAATATGACCGGGAAGTTTGAAATATTTTCAATATTTCATCATAGTCATGAACATGAATAAAGTCCTAGACATCAACAAGGTATAATAGGATTGATATGCTAGATATATCAACAAGTGCCTGTGAAGTGAGCTGTTGCTGGGGATGGATAGAACTCTGAAGTTAAGGATGGGTGACCTTTCGGGAAGTTTGACCACGGAGTGTGATTTGACCTGAGATTAAGCATATTGACCCGAGATTAAGCCATAGTGAACTGAGATTAAGAAAAAAGCGAAAAAAAATATTTTT
>NW_021226037.1:0-1021 GCF_002162155.2 Triticum dicoccoides
AGACTTGAGGTCGGCCACAACTTGGTTCCACTTTGGCTTGCCATTCAATATGACCCAACAATGGCTAAATGCAAATGGCTTCTTCTCCACCTCGTGATACAAAGTGGCCGCCATCGCCGTCTAGCGAACAACATATCTACGAGGACGAGAATGCAAACACAAGAGGCATATGCATTGAACGATAAGATGAGGCAATCGAGCTTACGTGAGTTGCGACTCGCATCCCACTTTGAGGGTGTTTGGTCACTTGTGAGTAGTAGCCGACATATTTGTTCACTTCCCCTTGAATGATCCCCAACGATGTTAGAGAGATACCACATTGCGAGTGGTCACGATAGGATGCGGCTCTACATACTCCTTTTTCTCGTGGTACTCCTTCCAAATCTTCGTCAAATAGGTGTTCCCCTTTTGCTCGGTGCAGCATATTGGATCCATCGTTGTGGCCAACCAAGTTTTGACCAACAATATGTCCTCAAATCTTGAGAATGCCGACCCTCTTGCTTTCGGCGTCTTGGTCTTCTTCTTCTTCTTCTTATTCTTCTTATTGCTTGGATTGTGATCGAATGTTGTCCCAACTTCAAATGCGGTGGTGGCCTCCAATTCATACTCCATTTCGGTCGGTTCTTCATTGTCATTGATCATGTTCGACAAGAACGCCTCCTACATGATTCAAATTTGCAAGCATTCATCATGAGCAAATGAACTAGTGGTCTATGTTTCATGGTCTATGCTAAAATGTGATCGGACAAGAGTAAAGAAAACGTACCGACTCTTGTTTGGTCATTTCGTCAAACATGTTGAGGGCAGCCTAGGCACTGCCGTAGCCCGTGCTCATCCGCACCCGAACGAGCTGCGGCGAGTCACACACGTTGACCGCCGGCATCTGCGTGGGCGGAAAGCTCTTCGGAATGGCCCAGCTGGCGCTCAGATCATCCTGTGTCCTAAAGGGGGAGGATAGCGTAGTCCGGGTAGGTGCTCGAAGGGAAGGGGTGCGGGGATCCGGGCGCGGCGGAGGAGACAG
>NW_021226038.1:0-1386 GCF_002162155.2 Triticum dicoccoides
ATATATGAAAAATCATCTACTCGAAAAGTTACATCCGAATTTAACTAGGGGAACCCCGTTAAACATTTTCAAAATCCCCAAAAACCTAACACAAAAAAAGTTACGGGGCTTTCAAGATCTAGAGGCAAAAAAATTCAAAAAAAAGGTTTGGGATACTTCGTACGTATGCATGACCGATTTGGGATGATTCCAAGGGAAACAAAACAAACCTTTCTCAAATTCATGGCGGCAACTTACACCTAATGCACGTGAACTTGGAGAAAGTCACTTCTTTCATCCAAGCATAAGCTTCATGAACGGAACACGAAGGCATTGCTTACAAGGTTTTCAACACTAGGTTGATGTTCAACATGAATCATGGGGGAGACAAAAATGCTGCTGATGGGCTCAACAACAACTCATCAGAATTTTCCATATTACTGGATTTCCACCATCATGTGAACACGGTGATAGCAGTGGTCAGACCAAAAGATGTAATGGTGTATGCTCGAGGGATCAACCACGAGTAAGACAACATTACGAAAATCGTTGGTTCTGATTTGACTTGATGATAGCCCATACTCAAGTCAAAGTCTTGACAAGGCAATAGATCCAACAACTGATCACGAAGACCAATCAATGGAGATATCATCTTTCTTCAACACACACACACGCACAAAAGATATCACTTAATATGAACTAAGTCAGACAAGCTTTTATCTTCCAACTCTCCAAGTTGTTGTTTAGCTTAACCAACTAGCTCAGGGAATCCGACACAGATTCATGGAGAAAGGGTGGCTTACAAGAAACCCCCCCCCCCTCTGGACCGCCTTTTCAGTTAAAAAAATAAAAAAAATGATAAAAATGTCAAAAAAATAAAAGAAAATAAGTTTGCCATGTCATATGTGGTCTAGTTGTTGGGAAAATTTACAAATATAGATTTCGACTTTATTTGCAAAATATCTCTGGAAATTTGTAAAATGGGCATAACTTTTGCATACGAACTCGGATTAAAAAGTTTTATATATGAAAAATCATCTACTCGAAAAGTTACATCCGAATTTAACTAGGGGAACCCCGTTAAACATTTTCAAAATCCCCAAAAACCTAACACAAAAAAAGTTACGGGGCTTTCAAGATCTAGAGGCAAAAAAATTCAAAAAAAAGGTTTGGGATACTTCGTACGTATGCATGACCGATTTGGGATGATTCCAAGGGAAACAAAACAAACCTTTCTCAAATTCATGGCGGCAACTTACACCTAATGCACGTGAACTTGGAGAAAGTCACTTCTTTCATCCAAGCATAAGCTTCATGAACGGAACACGAAGGCATTGCTTACAAGGTTTTCAACACTAGGTTGATGTTCAACATGAATCATGGGGGAGACAAAAATGCTGCTGATGG
>NW_021226039.1:0-425 GCF_002162155.2 Triticum dicoccoides
CTACCTTGGTGACCCCGTATGTCCATGAACACAAGAAAAGTCTACGCTCCAAACACCCAGAGCAGTGCGACGACTGGATTACATGTGAACACATCAGGACTTTCAGCAGTTGGTTGGAAACACGTCTCAGAGGTGAAAACACTGTTTGTGATGAGCTGTACTCGTTGTCCAGGGGACCATCTTCGACTGTAATGACTTACAAAGGATACAAGATAAATGAGAATACATTTTACACGATCGCCAAAGATCAAAAGAGCACCAACCAAAACAGCAGTGTCCGCTTTGATGCAGCAACCGAGAGGGGAAAGGACACATATTATGGTTACATAGTGGACATGTGGGAACTTGACTACGAAGTAGATTTTAAGGTCCCTTTGTTTAAATGCAAATGGGTCAATCTGTCAGGATACAGGGTACAGGTAGAC
>NW_021226040.1:0-1403 GCF_002162155.2 Triticum dicoccoides
TAAGCAACTAGACTGTGCTTTCAAGTTAGTGGGAGAGAAGAGGTTGCTTGAAATTTGTGCTTTAGCTTGATGGAGAAATGAATCTGATGAAAATGCTAAACTGTCTATCTTTTATCTATCTACTTTTCTTACTAAAGCCAAAATATAGGTTTTTTTAAGCCATTAGGTTGGGCCAGATAGGCTAAAATACGCCATTAATCTTTGATTTTAGTTGTAAGATTAGAAACAGAAATTATTATATACTACTTGGTCGGACACTTACAAACATCAACCATCCGACATTTGATGAAGTTTTAAAAAAATATCACCAGGTACATACATGTACACATCCATGAGTCCAATACTAGAGCGTTGCATGTTCCGGACAAAAAGATAACAGAAGGAAATACCATGTACATGGTTGTAACGCCCAGACACACCCGCCGGTTACTGCCGTTACTCATGGCTGGATCTAGACTGACCCCACAGATCAACACTAGTCTTTTCTTCGCACTTTGTCCCCACTCATGCGCACTTGAGACCAATTTCTCATTCGGTCGTCCATCCTGAAGTTACTCCAAGCTGAGCACACACTTTAATTTGGAGTTTTTTTCCGAATGGGCTTCCAAAAAAGAAGGAATACCTTCCCTTACTGATAGTCTATCATCCCTACTAAGTCAGGCTCTCACAATCATACGAAAAATTATCTACATCCAAGGTAAAGAACCCCAATATACATCAGACGTCAGCTCAAGGGTGTAAGTCGAGAGAACGATCATTCCCTAGGGCAGGTAAGCACGAACGAATGTTTTCGTTCGCTCAAAATATCCACTCCCAGCGAACGTTTTAGAATTGCCATGTCAAAATAGGAAAAAACATTGTGCTGTTGTAAAGGATTTGCCATGTTATAAAGTAAAAATTGTCATGTTGTATAAAAATGACAAAAAAATGTCATGTTCTAGCAGTGTACTTGCCATTTTGTTTTCGGTGATTTTTATGATTGTAGCATGGAAAATTGGCGGTCTAAAATAGGAAAATGGCAAGAATTGCCATGCTCGGGATTTGACATGTTGTCTGAATGGAACTGAAATGCTACATCAACGTAAAAATTGTGACAATTGCCATGCTCTACAAACATAAATTGTCGTCCTGCATGTGTACGCTCAGATTGTCATCCTCAAACCATTTAATGTTGTTATCTCCTACATTGTTATAGAGGGGTGCGTGGGTGCAAAAGGTCTAAATTTTGTACATGGGATCCGACGTATGAAAGGGAACTTAGGTGGAAAACGTAAAAAGATTATGACAGTTCTTCACCATTCCCAAAGATAAATTTTATTTGAAAAGGGTCCGGTCTTCACGGAAATCCGTTGGTGGGTCTTCAACACAACATACACCAAGCCCCAAAATATTAACTACTATCC
>NW_021226041.1:0-1274 GCF_002162155.2 Triticum dicoccoides
TTATCAAAATCCAATCATTAAAAAAATATTACTTTTTGCGGGCATATAGCTAGTATTTGTTCTCGATGATGCCCGGCCCGCATCCTCGCCGTCGACCCGTCCGCGACGACGTCCAGCCGACCCATGTCCGGGACTGGGCTCCGCCGGGCTGGCACTGGTAGGTGCTGCCTGGAGGGGCGCGCCGCTTGATGAGGAACCCGGCCCCGGGTCCCGTCGTCGACCCTGATCTCGTTTGGTGGCGTTCGCGTGGGCCAGTTTTGGTGCGGAGGGACCCGTCCCTGCCGGAGGTGGTACGTCGCCGTGTCAGGGAGGAGGACGAGCACGTCCATCGCTACATGGTTGCATTAGAGGGCGGCAGGTTCTCCAATACCTGGTAGTATCTTCGGGGATCTCACTTCAGCTATGATCCTATGAGGGTTCCTTCTCTTTGGGTGTCCACCGCCCGCGCCGCAGGAACCGCGAGTGTCCTAGATTCTTCTGTAGTATTCGATCTTTAATTAGCTAGCCAGTGATGTACTATTCAATATTATATATTATTCGAGACGATGTATTCGAGATTATATCTATTATTCTAGACGAAGTATTCGAGATTATATCTATTATTCGAGACGATGTAATTTGAATACTAAATTGTTTTATATTTCTTTTGAATTAGTTAAATAAAAGCTATGGCAGACAATACCGACAGAGAGGCAGAACAGACCATGTTCGATATGATACATGGGCCAGATGATGATCAGAATGAAGAAGATTATGATGGCTCCAAATTTCTAAAAACACCGGAGAGGGTGATATGATATTCGATCACGACGACCGAATTGATGAAGTCATGAACTACGATTATGACGATGACGAAGAACATGTTGATCCTGAAACAAGAAAGACCGACAAGGTATATATATTTATATAAGCAGGTATCTGGTGATCATCACATGTTTTAAATGACTTGAAGATATATTAACGAATCGATCTTTGTTCTTTCAGCCATCCGGATCGAGCAAATCTTCAGGCGAAAGGACGAAACGAGGCCCGAACAAAAAGTTGAAGGAGGGCGTAAAGTACAATATCGAGGCAGTCAGACCTAATGGCGAACCATTAGCGCCTAAGAAGATTGCGGACAAGTTCGTTCGTCAGTGCGGAGTTCTTGTGAAGGACCAACTCCCGATCTCCCTTCAAGAATGGAGAGAGCCAGCAAAAGACAAAAGACAAAAAGGCAAAGAGGACGCTGCTCCACGTCCAGATGTTACTTTTGTCGACAAGAATCAAAAAGATCT
>NW_021226042.1:0-761 GCF_002162155.2 Triticum dicoccoides
TTTTTTTTGTAGGGATTTTTTTCTGCCTTTTTTCATGGAGAATAATCACTGCCTCGGCGGCTACAAGGAGCTAAAATTTTGTGAGTCGTGTAGAGAGATGGAATATATCAATAATTTAAGAGGCAGCAATTTCAAAGATCCAAACCATCGAAATGGCTTTGATTTAGGTCGCTTTAATGTTTATAGTTTAACGTATTTAGCACTACGGAATTGTTATTTCACATCTTTTCTTTGTCACGCGCATTAGATTGTTTGTGCTTAAATCTCGCGCAAACTCGATCATGTTCCTATTCTGTTGCACGCTCATGTCAGCCCGATCTTTTCTTTGTCACGCATCCGGTGTCCCGTTAGTTCATGTCAGCCCATTCTCAAGTTCCGTTTTATGCATGACCTGTATATGTCATCGTTTGGGGAATGTGGGCCATTTTTTTCGTCATCTTTGCTGTGCATTTTTTCTGGGCTGTTTTTTTTCTTTCTTTCCTTTTCTTTACTCCTTTTTCATTTTTCTTTCTTCTTTTGTTGTGGTGCGTCCTGAATGTGTATACAAACAGTTCTTTCTTTGTTTGCCTAAAAAACAGTTCTTTCTTTCTTTTTAACCTTTCCTTTTTTTTTGCTCTTCTTCCCTTCACTTTATTTATTTATTTTTTAATTCATGATATTTTTAGTACGAAATTGCTATTTTCACATCTAGATGTAATATACTTACATCACATCTAACCCCCCAACCATATGATCAAGTGCTAGAAGATTCATGGTGAGGA
>NW_021226043.1:0-1377 GCF_002162155.2 Triticum dicoccoides
TGCGTACGCGTAGATGGGGTGTCGGTGTGGGACGTTTTTTTTTTCCTTGATTGCACTACCGAACCGCACGGGGCGCGACGTACGACGCGGGCGTACGGGGCGCGACGTACACGGGCGGCCGGCCCTACGACGGACAGCGGGTACACTAATACATAATTTAGTATGGACAATACTACCCCTTCTACGCTTATTGTGGGGGGGTGGGGTGGGGAGGGGGGTTGTACGGAAGTCCTTCTCTTCATAAATCTGTAGTGACTAGCTAGCAGCTCAAATTTCCATTCCATTGCTTTGTTGATACACCACGCCTCACCTTGCAATAACGAGTAATGCTCTATATCCACGGGCATGTCACGGGTACTTGAGTAGATTATCGCATTCTGAGTTCATGACACTGAAGTGGCATTGCCAGTGCCAGGGCATCAACCAGACACGCTCTAATTCTCTCCGTTTGGTTTCGGATACATACAAACCAAGTGACTAACTTGCTTTGCTTTGGCACCTCCCATCCTTCAAATATCGTGGCTACATCTTTCCCGCCGATGAGCGTCTGTTGTTTGCCTATTACCTGCCTGAAATGTATGATTTGTGATTGATGATGATGCAGGTGCTCACTAAGATCGTTGAGGACCTGTTCCAAGGCCACCCCATCAGCGAAAGGAAGCTCAAGGAGCTGCTAGGGCACACCCCATCGCAGGTCTTCGCCGGCGCGTTCCTAGGCATCCTGGTGGCCTGGTTCTGCTGCCAGGGCTGTATCAGTGCCATCTGATGCTGCCGTTGTAGCATGCCTGACTGCTTCAGAAATGGAGTCATTTTGTACCATCATTGGGGGGAAACATTGGTATTTTCTTTTCTTGGCGTAATGTTGGTTGTACATAATTGCATGGATGGTATCACAAACTTCTCAATTCATAGTTGAGACTTTGGTCTGATTTGAGATTTATATGGTTTTGGTAGTCCTGCCTGCTTCATGGCCGGTGTCCTCTGGATGACTAAACAACAAGAATCAAAGCTAGTACTTCCTCCGTTCGGAATTACTTGTCACAAAAATGGATGTATCTACAACTAAAATACATCTAGATACATTCATTTCTTGGACGAGTAATTCCGAACGGAGGGAGTAGTACATAGAGAAGTGAGTTTTGGTGCGCTCGTACACCATCCTTTTGAGGTGTTTTCCCCCGGAAAATGGGGATATTTGCCACATCAAATCTCCGATCTGACCTTTGCCTTTTGTATCAGAAATGCTTTCTACTTGGATCCCGTTTTGTTAACTTACTACTGCATATAGGCACTTTTCCTAGCCGATCGTTGCATGCTGGCCACTGCTAGCCTGGGAACTTAAAGAGGCAGAGGAGACTCAACCACCCAAAGCCTCTC
>NW_021226044.1:0-911 GCF_002162155.2 Triticum dicoccoides
CTGTCTCAAAACACTCAGAAACACCTAAAAATAGGATAGCCAGAAAATTTTTCGAAAAATGCGTTTTCGAAAAATTTTGGGCCTAAACGGAGCGTGGCTACCCGACTCTTTTTTTTTCCGAAACCTACTCCGGCAAGGAAACACGAATCGGAATCTAGATGGATCTCGAAAACAAACCTAATATGACAAGAACTCGGATTGGTGGTGGATATATGGTGGTAGATGGCAGCGGTGGTGGTATATGACAGCTGTGGTGGTATATGGATACGGATTCGAAGCGGTGGCGGATAAGCGGTGGTGGTAGATGGCAGGGGTGATGATGATGGTGCGGCGGCGGCGTGACAACTTATGACCAGAACTCAAAACTCTAAAAGACTAGACTCTAAGACCAGCAACTAGACACGACGATGCAACCGCAAATTCAATAAAGCAAAACCCTAAAAAGATTATGCAAAGGCTCAGATTGGTTCGGATATGATGAACTAACCCTAATTTTTTTTGTGGCTTTTTCGTGGACTGTAGGTATGAAGAACAGACTCGATCTAAACTACGAAATACTGTAAAATCTCACCGAGCAACCTGGAAATCTGATACCACTTGATAGAGGCAAAGGTGTCCCGTCTTTCGATGAGATGGTGGATTTCGCTTTGGTGGAAGTCGACTTTGACGATCCGACTACGAACGTGCGAGGACGTCGCGCCTTAGCAATCGCTAAACCAACTCCGAGAGGTTATTGACCACGCCGGAGCACGATCAACCTGACCACGAGGGTCTGTTTCTTGCGAGCAAACGAAGAACAAGCAAGAAACTAAGATTGCAATCTGGATATTGCGAATATAAGATGAAAGCTTTATTGATCAAGGTGGGGTTCTGTGACGCCTTTGTCTGGTCGTTGAACACAAACGAAGTAC
>NW_021226045.1:0-2081 GCF_002162155.2 Triticum dicoccoides
AGCAAGTTAAGATACACAAAGATGATCTACACGCGATTCTAGTCAAGTTACATATAAAGTTCATTTAGTTCGGAGTTACGGCCTAGAAGATATGAGCAAAACAAGATAAACATGGCATTGATGCAAAATGCATCCAAACATCAAGCAAACACCTCAAAACAAGGATGCAACATGATAATATGAAACTAAATGCAAAATCAAGCAAGTTTCATATAGAGCACACTCAAAACGGAGCAACGGTTCAACACACACACATGACACAAGTTATAGCAACAATCTGTCCAAAACAGCAACTAGGCATATTGCAAGCATCAAAACAACATGCTAAAGCACCCCAACATCAAAACAAAAGGCGTGGACATGATGTACAGGTAAAGCATGAAAAAACATGAACACTGAGCTATCTCCATAAATCACTAGAACATGCTCAAACACACATGGCAAGATTGCAAATGATAACAGTTTCAGACTTTGCAGAAATAACATCAGGTTGCAATGTTTAGAGCTATCAAACAACATGTTACAGAAACTTATCATGGAAAACAAAGGCATGTCATGAATCTACTAAACCCATAGAACAAAAGTCCTTTACTGACCATGAGCCAAAAAAGGATCAGAAAATATGATGGCACCCATGTAAACATGGCAAGTTATATGACAGATTCAAACATGGCAGGAACAACAATAAGTAGGCATGTTTGTGAGCTTGTACCACTCACTACAGAGCAATACATGGAATGGCAAGGCAACCAACAGTAATAATACATGTTTATGAAGCTAAGCACGGCAAGAGAAAGTTCATAGGGTGCATGGATCACTAACAACAATCATGGCAACAACTGAACTTAATGTTAACAGGCTGACAACAACATTATTTAGCAACTTTGAAGCAAGATAACAACAAGCTACAGTAGGCTATAAATGCAACCAGGGGCATGGATGGATAGAGCATGACGTGTATAACAAAACATCCTTAGTGAACATCTCCAGATTATGCATAGAATGACTTGTAGCAGCAGGTTTACATAGCATCACAAAATAACAGATTCAGCCTAGCAAAACAGTAACAGCAAGTACACTACTTAACAAGCTTGATTCACTCTCCACAAATCATTGCATGACAAGATAAGCATAGCATCAGAAAGAAGACATGTTTATGAAACTAACCAAGGCAAGAACAAGTTCATAGCTTGCAAGGATCAACTACAACAACCTTGGCAAAATTGAATAACATGTAAACAATCTGCCAGGAAACATTTTCTAGCAAAAGTAGAGCAAGCAAATGACATGCTAGACTACTCTATAATTGCAAACAGGCGCATTAATGGATAGATAATAATCATATGTTCAAAACATCCTTATTTAAGTATCTCAAAATATGCTTGGATCTCTCTGTAGCATCAAGGTTACATGGCATAAAAATAACAGCAGAACAGGGACTGAAATCAGCAACATCACGAAGCCTAGTTTGTATGCTTGTTCTAGTCACCACATTGATCACAAAAATACATGGCATACACCCCTGTAAATATGGCATGATGTAGCACAAAACACATGTAGACATCAACCTCATAGGATGCACACATAAAACACGACAAAAATGACAAATGATCATGTTCTGTTAACAGACAGCAGACAATATTATATAGCACTCTTGCAATGATGATTCAAGCATCAAGATGGACTCAAATGATCATGGTGTAATGGAATGAAATGTAGAGCATCTCACAATGAACATTTTGACATATTACACGCACAAAATGGAGCTACATGCACAGAGTTACAGCACGCTGAACAGAGCAACAAAATGCACAAATCTCAGGGACAAACGATTTTCTGGAAAAAAACAAACGAGCGCTAAATGACTATACGTCGCCCGGGGCGGGAGTTCGTGGGTTCTCACCTAGCGGGCCTTGCCCCAGTCGGTGTGGAGGCAGGCCGGGGACGCGGGTCGGGCCGAGGCCCACGGGGAGGGGCTCGGTCAACGGGCACGGGGAGCTGCTCGCTCCCGAGGACATGGTGGCGGCGGCGGCTCGATCCGGCTGGAGCTCGCCGGAGCCAGCGAGGAGGAGGCCGGGGCG
>NW_021226046.1:0-2039 GCF_002162155.2 Triticum dicoccoides
TTGCTATGCAGGATCATCTTCGATATGGAAACGATGAGATGCTGGAGATCTTGGAGTATGGTTACCATGTGGTTGATCCAAAGAATCCTACACCAAGAGAAATTTATGACAAGAATCTCAATGACACTTCAATCATGTGTATAAGGAGAGGTATTGTTGAAAAGCAAAGGAGACCGTTCATACACATCATAAGTACCAAGGAACTATGGGAAAGTATTATAAGATCCAAGACCGGTACCTCCACCCTCCGAAGTGCTCAATATGAAATTGCCAAGGGGCAATTGCAAAACTTTTGTATGGAGAAAGGTGAAACTCCCAATCAACTCCTTGAGCGTCTCATGAATCTCACTGCTGACATTGAGTCGTGTGAGTGTGACAAGACACAAGATGGATTCAACATGACTAAGCGATTCCTTGTGGATAAGTTGCTTCATGCTCTTTCCCCATATCAGCATCAAATGGTGTGGGACATAAGACAACACCATGCCTTCAAGGAAATGACTATAGATGACATCATATCCATCTTCCAACTGTTTGAAGAGTCAAAGGCAAATGCCAAAAAACATCTTGCCATGCATGGTACTCCAACATCAAAGATCAATCTTGCATTGAAGGACAAACATGTATGTGAAGATGAGCAAAGTGAAGAAGAAGAAGATGATGATGATGAGATTGAATCCGATGAGGGCCCTTCATATGAAGACATGGCTCTCTTTGTCAAGAAGTTTAGCGCGGGAAAATTCAAGGAAGATTTCAAAAGAAGAAAGTAAGAAAATGCTACAACTGTGAATAAACCAACCACTTCTCCAACGAGTGCCCTTATGAGAAGAGAGAGGATAAACCAAGGTTTCCCAAGACCGTTCCCAAGAAGAAGTTGCCAAATCCTTTGAACTCCAAGCTCAGGAAGATAGATGGGAAAGCAATGGTTGCTCAAGAAGAATCCGATCCGGATGATGTTAGTGGTGTTGCCGTAGTTGCTCAAGACTCTCAAAAAACTTTGAGGTTAGTGAACAAGAGAGGTGATGTGGTCACCTACAACTAGATGAAAGACTACAAGGGCAACACTCACAAGTGCCTAATGGAAAAGGCCATGGTAGAAGATTGAGAGGACCAAAGCTCTCCTGACAAGGTCAAGGTAACTCCACGATCAAATCCTCCTCTTTTCACTCCTTCTACTCCTAGTGATGAGTATCTCGATGCGGAGGATAGTTATGAGGATGATGATCTAGATGATCCTATGCTTGCGGAACTTAATAAGTTCATGTGCTCCCTCAAAGGAAAGAAGCTCACTATGTTCCGTATACTTATGGAGATGGTGAGTAAGCACACCATCACCATTAAGGAACTCGAAACCCTCGTCACCGAGGAAAAGTAAAAATGTGAAATCCTTGAGTGAAAAGTACAATATGAGGAAGCACGAAATGATGAACTATGCTTAAAAATTGGTGCAAACATTGATGTTCATACTAAAGATCTTGCCTCCTTGAAAAAGGCTATTGACTCTTGCGAAGAGTTGATGAATGATAAAAGTAAGCTTGTGAAGTCTCAGGCTTCTCTCTCTAAGGGTTGTGAGCTTCTATCCGTGTCCCTCAAGACTAAGGAAGAAGAGATCACCCTTCTTACAAAGAGTTTTGAGATGCTTAAACTTACTTATCTTGAAACCCTATCCAAGGCTTACTCTTCTCCTATTACACCTTGATGCTTGAACTACTAACTCTAGTAATCATCTAGCATCTGTTCTTGAGGAAAATCGCTTTCTCAAGGCTCAAATCGAGAAAGGTCTCATGACATGTGCTCAAGGGAAAAAGAACCTTAATGAGGTATTGAGACAACACGATGAGGTGTTTGCCAAAGAGGGACTCGGGTTTGACCCAAGCACAAGCAAGAAGAAGACGTCCTCTCAAAAGTGCACAACCCCTCTAAAGGAAACATTTGTATGAGAAGGGCACAAGGAGAAAGGTAAGGTTGTTAGTGGGAAGGCCATAAGGGGCATGCCTGTTGGTGTCAAAACCGGCAGATCTTGGGTAGGGGGTCCTAAA
>NW_021226047.1:0-3558 GCF_002162155.2 Triticum dicoccoides
GCCATGCGAGCTCCTTCACGAGAGGCAGAGACCTTCCACTTGTGGAACTCTGACGGCCCGTCAATCATGACGTTGGCGACAGAAGCTGCATTCCTTCCAATATCTGTGTCCGGGAACAGAGCAGTGCAGGTTGCTCTTGCCGTGGCCATCAAAGCCTCTGCCTCCACATGAGCCTTGTTCAGACGATCCAGCTCCTTGTCTCCAGAGATACGGGTGTCGCCTAGAATGGCATCCGCAACAAGGGTAGAGGCGGCAGATACACGAGACCAACCATGCTCATACTTGTTAGCCATCTTGTTGTTGGCTGCAAATCATTATGGATAGCAAATCAGGAAAGACACGTATGTATAGGACCATCAAAAGGATAAAAAATTACTATGTCCGAATAGATGAAAGACTTACAGTCAGCAGCTTCTCTGGCTTGTGTTAGAAGGACCTCTGTTGTCCTGAGTTTTTCCTTCATTTTCTCCTGAGCGTCGAGGGCAAGAGTGTTATTCCTCGCGTCCTCCTCCAGCTGCAAGACACGGGCCCGCAGTTCCTCGTTGGCGGAACGAAAGACGCCTGACTCTGCGACAATGGCACGGAGAGACTCCACCTCTGCCGCAAGCTGCACACGCTCTTCTTCATACTCCGCCTGAGTGAGGTACATGGCTCGCTCGTAGTCACCATTGAGGCACGCAATCTCAGGTTCGGCAGCTACAGAAGAATGAAAAAGCATTATGGAAAATGACGAGGACGCAAAACAAATTATTGATGCATAACAAGGCTTACCTTGTGCCCGCTCTTCGGCTTCATCCTTATTGCATGGCAGCTCCCTTATCCGCTTCGCAGGATCTACATGGCTCGTAACCACGTCCCCGGTGTCCTTAATGTATTGCGACTTCACACAGCTGCGTTTCCCCCATGTCTGCAAAAATTAAAGAAAAAGGTGGCTAGTTCCAGATTTAAACATCAAAGAACCTCTGCCAGAGTAAGTACAAGGGCTACACCAACTAGGTGCGCTGACCATGCTAGCTCCCAGTGTTTAATAATAATAAATTAAATAAACTTGAACCTCCCCCAAAGCATTAGCTCAGGCAGAGGCTGTTAGGGGTTTAGCGTTTAGGGTTTAGGACATAAAGGTAAGTCGAACTTACCTCCATATTCGGCCGCAAGATCTGTGTGGCATCGTGATGGAATTCCTGCAGATCTTTGATCATCCGAGGGAGACGCTTCAGTAAAGTGTCTACTACGGGAGTAGATTCGACCCACTCGGTCTCCTCCTCCGTGTCATCAACGCTGCCGATAGCCTTTGTCTCATCGATGGGATAGCCTTTGGCAAAACCAAAGTGTGGAGGGCACTGGTGTTCCTCACCCTCTGGCACCCACGCGGGTACTTAACCAAGCAGCTTATTCACATCACTCTCTGTTGCAGCCCTCCTCGAGCTGCCGTCCCCTCTATCGGCTGGTGCGCAACTTGGCCCGTGGCCGTGGTACACCGCCTCGCTCCTTTGAAGCAGGGTGGATGCTTCTTCAGCAATAGACGGTTCACGGTCATAGTGGCCCACCACTGGATGATGTGGGTGACTTGGAGATAAATCCTTAATGGCGGAAGAAGCCTCGGCATCGGTCTGTGGATGAATGGAAGGCCTTTGCTCTTCAGCAGTATGGGTCGGCTCTCCAGCTGTCGTGCTCTCACCCTGTTCGGTGGACCTTCCATCGTTTTGGAGTATGCTTGTCTCCTTACTGCAAAGGTAAATCACTTATTAGTTAGTATGCTGGAAGATTGACATAAAGAAAAAGAAAAAAAGGGTAAGATGCTTACTCAGATGCTCTTGGAGGATTGAAACCACCCTTTCTCCTCTTCGATGGAGGAGGAGGCTCTGTTGCCTTGGTAGAGCTCTGCGGAGGTACCTGACGGAGAGGAGTAGGGTCTATATGATCTCTGATATGGATCCCACCAGACGCCTTCCTCTTCCTCATTTCGACAAAGGGGCTTGATCTCCCTCCGCTAGCTTCAATAGTGAAGTCCTTCGAGTTCGACCGTGGTAGCATTGCACCACCTTTGATATCTTCATCATCTATAGGGACAGCTAAGTCGTAACAAAAGTGAAGGACAATCCCGGCGGTAGGATGATGTGGCTTAAATGCCTCCTTCAACAGGTGCCTCACTGATTTCTTGCGTTGTTCCATGACCTGTGGCGATTCTTGCACCAGTCTGGGGTCATTGGGAAGAACATTTAGGACAATAGCTTTAAGGGTGCCAGTTGGCAAGTGCTCGATACCAACCGGTAGAAATCGGTGAGCCATGCGGTAGCGAAGCGCTATGCTAAGCTCCTCTAGCTTTGGCATTGCCCCTACTTCAAATATCACTAAAACATTTTTACAGTTAAAATCCAGGTATTTGAGGTTTTTGAATGCCCCACCGCCAGGGATGACTACACTTTCATCCTTTTGCTTACTATCCAAAAGATCAGTAAGCAAATTTAAGTAAGAAAGTGAAGGCATCCTTGCAACAATGCTGACACTTTCAGCCACCTCCCTCACGGTAATTGTTAACTTGTATATATGGTGGAGCTGACCAATCCACTTGGGGCACATTTTAAACTCGCAACACAAAAGACTGAGCTCCCAAATCAGAGATACTTGAGGGAATAGTGCCCTGCTAACCAAGCCTTGGACATCCAGCTTAATAACATGTTCTCTTCGGATTTCAAGGATCATTAGGTTGGAAAGCATGGGGATGGAAGACTGCAGGGCATTCATTTGCACAGTAGACGATTCAATAGTCCCATCCAAAATAATTTTAAGTTCTCTCAAATTTGTCAGCTTACTGATGCCCTTAATATTATGCACCGACCTTCCATTCAAACATACGCCTACTAGAGTGCGCAGGGTTTCTAACCTCTCGATCTCATCAGGTAATACTACACCAACTTTATTTCCTGTCTAGAGCGGAGGTGCTACGACAGTGCACCGACGATTATGATACTGGGCTTGGAAACCTGTTAGATGACATCCGCTGTGCAAATCCGAGGGACGAACCGAACTCCGAGGAGCCACCGGAAAGCCCGGAAGACTTTCATGCAGCTTTGTTTGCGGCACAGAAACCCCTTCACGCCCATACAGAGGTTACTCAACTACATGGCATCGCGCGCCTAATGGCCCTCAAGGCGAACCATGGCATAAGAATAATTTGCTTCAATGACTTTTTGTCCCTTATTGCTAGCCTCCTGCCAAAAGAAAACATTTTGCCAAAGAACATTTATGAGTCGCACAAAGTCCTCAGTTCACTTAAGATGCCATATGAGCAAATACATGCTTGTCCAAAAGGATGCATGTTATTGAGAAATGGACATAAAGATACAAACTACTGTGTCGAGTGCAAATCCTCTAGGTATATTGAGGTCCTAAATGATAATGGTACCAAGAGGCAGCTCACAATTGCCATCAATATCCTTCGGTATCTTAAGTTCACTGATAGGATCCAACGACTTTATATGACGAGGAAACTTCCCAATATATGAGATGGGCCGCCAAAGGGAAGATTTACAATTTCGATAAGGATGCAAAATCCAC
>NW_021226048.1:0-3272 GCF_002162155.2 Triticum dicoccoides
CTGATGGATAAGTTTTCAGGGAAAAACCCCTAAGATCTATCGTCTCCAATTGTTGCAGCTCCCCTATTTGATTAGCTAACTTCAAATGTTTAAAACGATGGGAAACAACCTTTAAATACCTTAGGAGAAACAACCCACTAATACAGTAATACTTGTGAGGTTTAGATCCTTGTTTACATAACTGAAGTCTTCAAGCTCTACAACTCGGAGATACTTCAACTCCAGAAAACCAGGCAAAAGTGACACGCTATCAGCTGAGTGTTGGTAAAGCAAGACTGACCGGACATGCGACAGTGACTTTTTATTTATTAATTCCATAATTTTTGTATCATCATCTTTGTTATGTTATGAGACTGAGACTGAGACTCTACGGATCTCCCCTGTCACATCTTTCAAATGATCAATTGCATGAATAAAATTCATTTCAGTTTACTTGGATCTCATCAGATCAAGGACTATATCATGTACTTTACAAGACAACACTTCATTGTTGTAGTCTGTGTTAACCGGCTGGATCAAACACATGATGATGAGATTTTTGAAGTAGTCTTCTGCAGTGTCCTCTGCATCCAACACACTGTTATTATTCACAGGCACGAAACCTTCAGCCACCCATTGCCTCAACAAATCATTTTTATCTATCTCATGATCCTCTTGATACTTGCTCAGATAAAGCAGGCACACCTTAAGAGGATCAGGAAGATGTATTTAGCTAAGATCCAATATGTGCTCGAGATTTCTAAGACCAATATTTCCTTCAACCATACCATGCAAGGATTTCCATACATATTCCCAGTTAGGCTCTGACTTATCGCAAGCTATAAGGCTTACTATACTATTAATAGCAAGTGCCATACCACCACATGTCTTCAGAATACTAATGGAAATCTCTTCTATTTTGGGTGTAAGAGGCCAACCTTTTTGAGTTGCAAATATTCTGCTAAATAATAGACTTTTGAGTCTTCGACACTGAGTTCCTTGATCTTATAAACATATTTTATGTCAAAATTGCAACAAGCAAGAGCAACATGTTCAATCCTTGTTGCTGTTATCACTCTACTGCCATAACAGTTTCTTGGAAGAGCAGATTTAATAATATTCCATGAAGATGAATCCCATACATCGTCAATTACTATGAGGGGTCTGCAAAAAAACGTCAAATGGTTAGGAAACAAAGTACTAGTGGTACGTTATTATAGTTAGCAAAAGGGATTTATTATGTTTACGTATCTATGTGTATGTATTTCAATACCAACCAAAACTATGTCTAAACTGGACTTGAAGTCCATCTTTAACTGTTGTACGTTGTGATTAGTCTCATCCCATCATTTTGACCCTACATTTGTTAGAATTAAATCCAAATTATTTATAGAAGTTTAATACTATTGTGTTATTGCTACTGTATGTGTTGTATCTATCGATGTTGTGTGGAAAAATATACTTGGTCTAATTCTATTGATGACCCTACATGTCAGATCAAGCTCTCTTGACAATATATTAGGACGATACATTCACTTTGGTTACCGTCCATGCATTGGAGCAATTTCTATCATATCATACTCCATTATTGCCAAACCAAGAACTGCTTTTCTTTGTGTTCAACACCCATTTTTGAGCCTGGTTACGATGAGATGGGTTCCTGCTTATGGTCTTGTAGGTTTCGATGGTATGAGCAATGAAGATGATTTCGCGAAGGAGGGGGGTTGCAAGAAACATGAGTGATATTTACTTCATATACCTGATGAAATTTGACCCAATGATATTTCACGGGGGAGGGGGCGGTGTTGATGTGCACCTCTCATTGTTGAGAAAATCTTGGACTTTATCAATGACCTGCCACTCATCCAAGTTTGCTGCATTGAAATCCATTACTAGTTTAGAAAGAATGTTCTTCAAAACTTTCTCAACATTAGGATTCTGGCCAACAGAAAAAAAGCTCTATAGCGGTACTGTGCTTCAAGCTTCTTATACACTGCATTTGCAAGTGTAGTTTTGCCCAATTCTCCCATTCCGACAGTTCGTTTCCATGCCGTATTTTCGATTTGAGGCAGAATTTTGACAGTGTCTCCTTGTTGTTCTCTAGGTATACATCCTCTCGGCTTATCACCGAGACGTGTATTTGGAGAAGGTGTTGCCGATATTTTGTCTCAGATCGAAGTACGACATGGAACCGGGCCGAGGCTACACATCCTCGGGTGGGATTAGGACATATCTTTACCTACTAGATAGCTTAAAGCATGTCGTAAAACTTGATGAAAACTACTTATTACATAAGAAACATTATTTGTGTGTTTCCCATTATATCAGAGGATGGAAGATCGTGTGTGGATGTACACTGGACATCCCAGCATGGAGGGTATGACCCCTGAGTGGAGGTCGAAGACCAATGAGTTTTTGGAATTAGTATTTGCTGGAGAAACGTCAGCTTGTTGAGTTTGGTGCCCATGAGCGGAGTGCGATAACCATTCTGAAAGAGATAAGACTACTATGAGCAAACACTTGGGCAAAAATAGGTTTACGCCAGGCTATTGCTGGTGGGTCTTTCATGGTGAGACAGAACAGTCTAGAGCGGAGGTGCTACGACAGCGCATCGACGATTATGATACTGGGCTTGGAAACCTGTTAGATGACATCCGATGTGCAAATCCGAGGGACGAACCGAACTCCGAGGAGCCACCGGAAAGCCCGGAAGACTTTCATGCAGCTTTGTTTGCGGCACAGAAACCCCTTCACGCCCATACAGAGGTTACTCAACTACATGGCATCGCGCGCCTAATGGCCCTCAAGGCGAACCATGGCATAAGAATAATTTGCTTCAATGACTTTTTGTCCGTTATTGCTAGCCTCCTGCCAAAAGAAAACATTTTGCCAAAGAACATTTATGAGTCGAACAAAGTCCTCAGTTCACTTAAGATTCCATATGAGCAAATACATGCTTGTCCAAAAGGATGCATGTTATTGAGAATTGGACATAAAGATACAAACTACTGTGTCGAGTGCAAATCCTCTAGGTATATTGAGGTCCTAAATGATAATGGTACCAAGAGGCAGCTCACAATTGCCATCAATATCCTTCGGTATCTTAAGTTCACTCACTAGTAGAAAAGGGGGCAATGGTCCAGGCCGGTCCAGCCCATTAGTCCCGGTTCAATCCAGAACCGGGACGAATGGGGGCATTGGACCCGGTTCTTGAGCCCCGGGGGCCGGCCGGGCCACGTGGGCCATGGGTCCCGGTTCGTCTGGACCAATTGGTCCCGGTTGGTGGGACGAAC
>NW_021226049.1:0-5047 GCF_002162155.2 Triticum dicoccoides
TTTTTTTAGCAGAATTTCAGAGTTGATATTGTTATCAATTGACCGGTCAAGTTCACCAGTTCTCAATTGCGGAAGGTACCCACAGGTAACATGTAGCATACCACTTCTCAGCTCTAGCAAAGTAATACCTCCATTCAAAAATGTAAGACGTTTTGGCGGGCTAGTAGCCTACCAACGTCTTATATATTGGAATGGAGGTAGTAGCCTACCAACGTCTTATATATTGGAATGGAGGTAGTAGCCTACCAACGTCTTATATTTTGGAATGGAGGTAGTAGTTGTTACTGTTTAGGCTAGGAACTTTTTTCACCTATAATGAAATAAACGATTGGGTAATTTATATTATCTACTGCATTTTCTTTTCACTGGCTCATGTCCATCTTCCAGTCACAATTCTGTCTAAATCTCCTTACCCCTGCTGCAAGACATCTCCTTAGCTCCAGAAGCTTCTCTCAGACAACCTAAACCAAACCAAGTCTGTTTCAGATTCGGACTTCACTGCTGGATTCAAGTACAAGGAGGAAAACCTACTCCGTATCCAATCCTAACTGACCTTGGGCAACCCCAACTGACCGAGGACACTTACATATACCCCTCTTACGCCTTAAGACTCTAAAACCATGAAACCATATCTCCCTGAGTTGTCCAAAGTCACCACCAAAGTTGATCTCACGAGTTTCCCGAGACAGAAGAAAGCTGCTTGGTATTCTCTGTTTTGGCAACTCGAGTATCTACTTGACTATCCCACCAATGAAGTGCTACATGATTGAGTCTATTCATGCCTACAATATTTCATGATGACTTGACGGGGTAAACTTCCATTTGAAGAACTAAGACCCTATTCAGGCCAGTTTCCCTGCGATTTGTAATCGACTTCTATCTTTTGATTCGCCATAAAACCTCAATCTGATCTATAAGATATCATCAAACTGTTCATAAAACTTCTCTCAAATACGTGCAGCCAATCTCCATCACCAACGCCGTCTTTGAGCTGTGGTTTCTGATGTCCGAATCTGCCTAGATTTTCATCTGTCTTGCGAGGAGCCTAGTAGTCGACTCGACACGCCAATTTTCAAACCCGCTGGTCAGAATTTAGCCCTAGATGCCTACTTTCTAGCATAATTTATGGGATCTATGAGCTAGCCACACCACTTGCATCTTGAACAGTTCAACATTTTGTTTTTTTAGTTTTGTCTAGCTTGTGTAAACCATCCAAGTTACTTTAATTTTCCACATTAGAATTTACATGAGCTTGACAAAGCAGAAAACCAAATTATGAACAACTTAGATCCAATTGGTGTGGCTAGCTCATAGATCGGAATCAAGATCCATAAATTAGGCTACAGAGTCTACTTCTAGGCTCCTTGCAAGACGGATGAAAATCTGGTGACGGAGATTGGCTGCACCGACTGGAGAGGAATTTTAGGGAGAGTTTGATGATATCATGTAGATCATATTAAAGAGGTTTTATGGTGCAACAAATCACTAAACCAAAAGATATAAGTCAATTACAAGCGAAGGTTTGTGATCGCAGGGAAACTTTAACAAGGTCTCAGTGCTTTGGTCGGCACGGAAGTGTGCACCATCGGATCGTTGTGAAATTTTGCTGGCGTGAATAAGACTATCCGCAACACTTTACCGGTGAAATCATCGAGTAGATGCTCGAGTCGCCGAAAACAGAGAGAATAATGAGCAGTTTTCTGCTGTCTCGCGAAACTCGCGGGATTAGTGTTGGCGGTGACTTTGGACGGCTCGGGAGATATAGTTTCGTGGTGTTAGTGTCTTGGGTGTAGGACGGGTATATGTAGGCGTCTTCGTCGGTTTGGGTTGCTCTATGTTGGATATGATTGGATACGGGGTAGGTTTCCTCCTTGTACTCTAATCCAACACGGTGAAGTCCGAATTTGAAATGACTGGGTTTGGTTTAGCTCACCCAAGAGAAGCTTCCGGAGCTAAGGAGACGTCTTGGAACAGGGGCAAGGAGGTTTGGGCTGGGTTGAGGCGTTGGTTTCTTGTTCGAGTTCGATTCGAGAGTAGGTTAATTTGGATCATGGGATTAGATGAAATTTGATAAGTGGGCTGTATTGTGACTAGAAGATGGACATGAGCCGGTCAAATATAGCGCAAGTACTAGTGCACTCTCACTTGACATGACTCGGTGAAAAGAAAATACAGTAGATAAAATAAATTGCCCAATCATTTTATTTCGTTATGACCGGCCTGACTTACGGCCGTAGAAGGCCCACCGGGCAATCTTAGCCCATAAGTTATCTTAGGTTAATTCATATGCAAGTTATCTAGGTTATAAATATATGTTGTAAGACTCTGTTTCGGATTAAGCAATAAAAATAATATTATTGCTCGACTCCCAGAGGAGCCGGACCCTAAACCCTAGCCGCCCTCCTTCTAGCGTGACGCTCTGACGATGACATTCTGGCGGCTGGGCCGCCGCATCCGGTGGGACGGCGTTGGGGGCACCCTCCAGGTGGCGCTGCAGCTCCAGTTGGCCGTGGCTACCTCCGAGGCCGAGCATCCACTATTGGATCACCTTCTGCAGCAGCACGGCGACCTCTTCACCGAGCCGTAGGGCCTTCCACCAGCCCGGGCATACGATCACCGTATTCACCTTCTACCGGGCTCGGCACCGGTGGCCGTTCGTCCCTACCGCTACCCGCAGCTGCAGAAGGACGAGTTGGAGCGGCAGTGCGCACTGATGCTCGCTGCGGGCATCATCCGAATCTCCACCTCGCCGTTCACCGCGCCGGTCCTCCTCGTCCGCAAGTCGGATGGCACGTGGCGCTTCTATATCGACTACCGCGCCCTTAATGCTCTCACACTTAAGGACAAGTTTTCGATTCCGATGGTTGATGAGCTTTTGGACGAGCTACATGGGGCGCGTTTCTTCACCAAGCTCGATCTCCGGTCTGGGTACCACCAGGTGCGCATGCATCCGGACGACACCGCCAAGACGGCGTTTCGGACGCACCACGACCACTTCGAGTTCTTGGTGATGCCCTTCAGCCTCTCCAACGCCCCGGCGACCTTTGAGGCTTTGATGAACGACGTCCTCCGGCCCTACCTTCGTCGGTTTGTGCTTGTTTTCTTTGATGACATTCTTATCTACAGCGCATCTTGGGCGGAGCACCTTCAGCATGTCGCCATCGTCTTCAACGAGCTTCGGGCGCACCATCTTCATCTTAAGCGCTCGAAGTGCTTGTTCAGGACGCCGTCAGTCGCCTACCTCGGCCACGTCATCTCGGCCGACGGGGATGTTTGTGAACTTTCCAAATTTGTTCACACTTTTTTCAAAAATTCACGTTTCTCAATTATCTTTTCAAATAATTAAAAAATCTCAGCGAGGTACGCTGGTTATTAAAATAATTGGCGAAGTAGGGACTCACTTGAGATTTATTAATATAATTGGATCTTATGATGTTCGTCTCCCTTTGTCATTTTGTGGTGAATTGAGTCTTGCTCTTTGAAGTTTCTATGTTGGATTGGATACTTTGGATTTGAGATTACTTGATGCATCTCTAGTAATTAACTTGCGGATATCCGAGGTGACATTGGGGGTACTCTTAGCGTAAATGTTGAACATTAAGTATAATATGATGTTATCGTAGTACGATCTCTGGGACTGTCCATGGCACTTTTGCGGGCGGTTCAATAGATCAAGATTGGAAAGACAATATTGAGGTGATTTGCTGTTAAGCACACCTACGCGATTTCATCCTAGTTTCTTCAATAAAATAGAAGCTTTGGAGTGATTCTTTGCTCCACTTTGAGGGATTATGATGTGGTCTAATTACGTTAATGATGTTGAGGGTTGGCACTAGCAAAAGTATGAACCCTATTCCTTATTTCCAAGCATTGAGACATTGCTTTTATTCATTTTTGTTACTTGTTACCTTACTGCTTTTATTTGTTCAGATTATAAACATTTATTTCTATCATCCATATTACACAGCTTTCATTATCTTTTCGCTGACTAGTGCACCTATACAACTGACAATTGTATCAGTTGTGTTAGGGACACAAGAGACCCCATGCATGGCCATGCATGCCAGCCCATGAAAAAATAACGTGCTATAACAAAATAGTGTGGCCCTTAAAGTTCATGTTGCAGAAACATTTACAACAGAAGTTCAAATTATTTTTTGTCCTTTGCAACATAGATGATGTTGTGAAAATGACTTTTACAACATGAATGATATTGCAGATTTTTTTTTGCAATGAAAGATGATGTCGCAGTGGCTCGGCCGTTGTTGTTTTTGCAACTCCATCGTTGCTGCAGAAACTCGTCAGTGCGCGGCCGCACAACATGTCGGCGTGCGCGCCGTGTTATGATGCTTGCGGCAGGCCATCATGTACTTGAGAGCGACACCATGTAATGGTTGTCGTAGCATTGCAACAATGGTGTGGCATTGCTAGTAGCTTCGAGCGGACCTGGTCGAGGGCAGGAGAATTGATTTTTGGGAAAAATATGCGTCTAAGGAGGAAACCGATAGGAAAAGTCGCTTGGGAAAAATCAGGTGGACGATGACCATCGAGTGAGGATAAGGTGGAGAGAGCTCTGTACATAAACCCTTCGGCTGTGTTTGATAGCAAATGATGAAATAAATTGAAATATCGAAAACTGAAGTAATTTTGCCAGTAGGTATGAGATACTATGGTTTCATCAAACACAATATTTTAGAGTATTACGATATATAGAACTTGTTTAGTTGTTGTCGCACACTACTATAAATTTTGTTGCCTAGCCACTGTGTTAGCAGTGCAAACACAAGCAGCTAGCTGGCTGTTTGAATATTTTTTTCTGTTGCATTCAACTAATCTGCCATACACATACAGCTACCTAGCATATAGCTTACTGTTAGCAGGGTAAACACGCCTAGCTGGCTTCTTTACAATTTTCGGTGCGTTATTCCCGGCAGCTAGCTACGTCCTTACCTTACCATACGCACGCATAAGAGCATCTCCAGCCGCGTCCCCAACAAGGGCCCCCAGACGACTTTTCGGCCGCCGCCACCAAAAAATCGGCCCAGTC
>NW_021226050.1:0-426 GCF_002162155.2 Triticum dicoccoides
GTGCGGCCGCGCACTGACGAGTTTCTGCAGCAACGATGGAGTTGCAAAAACAACAACGGCCGAGCCACTGCGACATCATCTTTCATTGCAAAAAAAAATCTGCAATATCATTCATGTTGTAAAAGTCATTTTCACAACATCATCTATGTTGCAAAGGACAAAAAATAATTTGAACTTCTGTTGTAAATGTTTCTGCAACATGAACTTTAAGGGCCACACTATTTTGTTATAGCACGTTATTTTTTCATGGGCTGGCATGCATGGCCATGCATGGGGTCTCTTGTGTCCCTAACACAACTGATACAATTGTCAGTTGTATAGGTGCACTAGTCAGCGAAAAGATAATGAAAGCTGTGTAATATGGATGATAGAAATAAATGTTTATAATCTGAACAAATAAAAGCAGTAAGGTAACAAGTAACAAAA
>NW_021226051.1:0-394 GCF_002162155.2 Triticum dicoccoides
GTTCTCGTAGGGAGACGGGAGCGGATCCATAGTGGTGTATTGATATGGTGAATATGTGGACTCGTGTGCGCCACCTCAAAGAGTTACTTGCAGTCGTAGTTTAGGATAGCCACTGAGTCAAAGCTGGCTTGCTGCAGTTAAACCCCACCATCCCCTTTGTTGATAACGATGCATATGTAGTTAGTTCTGATGTAAGTCTTGCTGGGTACATTTGTACTCACGTTTGCCTATTTTATGTTTTTGCAGAGAGTCTCGCTAGTAGTTCCGTGTGTACTTCGATGTTTAGCTTGTTACCTTAGCTACGATCTTGTGCCCTCGGCAGGATCTGGTAGATAGTCAGGCTTCTCAGCCTTTTTCATTTGTAGAAGTCTGTACTCAGACATGTTAAGCTTCC
>NW_021226052.1:0-978 GCF_002162155.2 Triticum dicoccoides
AAGGAAGAAACAGCCGCAGCGGGGGCTCGCCAGAGAGGCTACCACAGTATCTATCTTAGGGTATTTAGTGTGGGAGATGGTGGACGGCGATGGTCAGGCTTCGCCGGAGAAAAAAGTAGGACACGACGGGGCCATAGGAATGGCCGGTGCGGCGGCAAGACCGATGCTGGGGTGGTTCAGGGGAGTGCGAGGCGGTGAGGCGGTCACTGGAGCCACGCCAGCCGCAGGCTGTGGCAGTAGGCGGCTTGATCGTGGATTGAAGATGAACAGTAAAACATTGGGGAGGTAGAAGAAGGTGCGTTAGCCTTTGGATCTACATCGAATGGCTCAAAACGATTTGACTGACCATATTTCAATTTTTGGTAAACTAGTCTATAGACAGTCCCATAAATGATTTATGTTCGGCAAACCTTCCTTGAGGACCTTCGAAGAGACATAAGGTTTGATGCAACAGCTTTCGAAGGCTAAGGGGAAGGTCAAGCAGATGTAGTTTTCCCGATCAATATGATTCACGTAAGCTCAAAGAGTGTCTTTCATTACTGAATAGAAACATTGTAACCGAGCACTGTAGGAGGCCTCCTACATGCTATCAGACTCGGTATCCGTCTGATTTTGTACTGTAGATGTCGCTGACCAGATGTCGAAAGGGGATGCTACTTCGGTAGCAATTTTCATGGCATGTGGCCAACCGGGCTTGTAGTGGGCTAGTGCGTGCAAACCATCTCGTAGTGAACCGATTTGTGCTAGGCCTCCCGTTCGCGTCCCTTTTCCTCCTTCCTCTTGCTGGACGCGGCCGTGCTCCTATCGATCCTTCATGGCGGCGGCAAGGTTGAGCCTCCCAAAGCCCATGATCCTCCCCCCGTCGATACCTACTACGTCCAAACACCACTAATCCACTGCTCCATGAGTGAAAGTAGAATCAGGTCAAAGAGACACGAGCGACACGACGCGTGGTACCTCTTCCCTCTTCCTGCACCT
>NW_021226053.1:0-1079 GCF_002162155.2 Triticum dicoccoides
ACAAGCATAAAGATGGTGGTCTTGCCTCTGCTATAAAAGAATAATGACGTGTCAGCCTTTGATGGTCTGAAACCAAGCTTCTGAAGTTTTTCACTTAACCTAGAATACCATGCTCTAGGTGCTTGTTTTAACCCATACAAAGACTTGTCAAGCTTACACACATAGTGTTGCTTGTTTTTCACCTCATACCCAGGAGGTTGTCTCATATACACTTCTTCCTCTAGAACGCCATGAAGGAACGCATTCTGCACATCCAACTGACGAAGGCTCCATCCTTTTGATACTGCAATAGATAGAACAAGTCTGACAGTAGCAGCTTTAACAACTGGACTAAAGGTGTCCTCGTAGTCAATGCCATATCTTTGTTTAAAACCTTTTGCAACTAGCCTGGCTTTGTATCTATCTATTTCTCCTGTAGCCTTTCTCTTAACTCTATAAACCCATTTGCAATCAATAATATTTCTGCCCTTGGCAGGAGGAACTAGATGCCAAGTTTTGTTTTTGATTAATGCACTATACTCTTCATCCATTGCATTTTTCCATTGTTTACTCTCAAAGGCTTCATGTAAACTATGCGGTTCTTCTGTAGTAGTAAGACCAGCAAATTTCGTTTTACCGTACCTGACCGTACCATCTGTACGCACCTTGGGTTTTGCAATGCCATGCTGAGACCGCGTACGTCGATTTTGTTCGGGTGCCGCAACAGTTGATGCAGATGATCCCGCAGTTGGCACAGAAAATCCCACCAGATCTGTGGCAGACGAGCCAGGGGCACCCGATCCAAGGCGGATCTCGACAGGATGAGCAAGCGCGCCTGATCCGAGGCGGATCCCGACCGAATCAGCGGCAGCGGCAGACCCAGGGATGCTGTCGAGGGCCCGCCGCTCCCCTGCATCAGCGCGCGGTGCAGAGGCCGCCACCTGGCGGCTCGGAGAGGCCGCCGTTCCACCCCTGGACCCACCTGATCCGGAGTGCGCTGTGGGGCTGCTCCCAGCGGGCCCGCAGTCAGCGTCATCGGGCGAGGTCGAACGCGGGGGCGAGCGCGTGGGCGAGTCGCTGTCGCGCGTGCGGTCGCTGTC
>NW_021226054.1:0-446 GCF_002162155.2 Triticum dicoccoides
CGGGCATCGTTCTTGGAGAAAGTACTTGCTAGAGGGGTCTAGAAGTGGAGCTGCGTCATATCTACCGCGTCGATGCTAGTAGATCTCGGTGGCATGGCGCAGCAGAGTCTCGACGGCGGATGCGTCTTGATGGATGAGTGCAAGGTGGTGTTGTTGTTTGGCACTGTGGTGGCGTCCACGACTGACTGGCCTTGCATGGTTGATGCGGATCTCTTTGTTGAGGATGTATGGTCAGCGGTGCGATGGTGGTGCACTAGTAGAAAAATGGTCAAACGTGAAGCACATTAGTGCCGGTTTGATTTTGGCCCGGTACTAATGGTACCATTAGTGCCAGTTCGAACGGATTTGCATTAATGCCGGTTCGTGTTGAACCTTTAGTACCGGTTCGTGGCACGAACCGGTACTAAAGGGGTGGTGGCAGGCTGGCGTCAGGCCGGGGCCCCACG
>NW_021226055.1:0-1876 GCF_002162155.2 Triticum dicoccoides
TCCACATGATTATGCTACTGTAATAATCATGTTTTATAGCTCTTGTTTCAATAAAGTGCCAAGTAAGACCTATAGGATAGCTTACGGTGATAGTTGTGTTGATCCTGCTGAGAATCAGAAACTTTTGCACCGAGTAAATTAGTTTTGTTAATTAACAGAAACGTGATTCTGATCTGATTATTTTTTATCTGGATTGGTACACAAATTTCTTAGGACTTCCTAATTTTGTAGAATATTTGGAGTTCCAGAAGTATACGTTTGATACAGATTACTACAGATTGTTCTGTTTTTGACAGATTCTGTCTTCTATGTGTTGTTTGCTTATTTTGATGAATCTATGAGTAGTATCGGAGGGTATGAACCATAGATAAGTTGGAATACAGTAGATATTACATAAATATGAATTTAGAATGAGTTCATTACAGTACCTAAGTGGTTGTTTTATTTTCTTATACTAACGGAGCTTACGAGTTTTCTGTTAAGTTTTGTGTTGTGGAGTTTTCAAGTTTTGGGTAAAGATTCGATGGACTATGGAATAAGGAGTGGCAAGAGCCTAAGCTTGGGGATTCCCAAGGCACCCCAAGGTAATATTGAAGGAAAACCAAGAGCCTAAGCTTGGGGATGCCCCGGATGGCATCCTCTCTTTCGCCTTCGTTCATCGGTAACCTTACTTGGAGTTATATTTTTATTCACCACATGATATGTGTTTTTCTTGGAGAATCATTTTCTTTTGTTAGTATTTGATTGATGTTATTTAGAATAATGTTTTACATCTTTATTTTCAATAAAAATGTCAAGGATAGCCTTTTCCATGCTTATTTTGCTAGTATACATGTTGCTGTTTGAAAACAGAAAGTTTACCGCTGTTGCAAAAATTCCCTAGAAAAGTCAGAGAATGGTATAATGTTGAAACTTTTTGCATATTGAGATATGATAAATATTCTACAGCGTAGTATTTTTCTCATGATTTTTGGAGTTAGGGAAGTATTGATACTCTTGCATTCTTTACAGACTATACTGTTTTGCCAGATTGCTGTTATGGTTGCATTGTTTGCATATGTTTGCTTGTTTAATGATTCTATTTGAGGATAGGAGTATTAACTATGCAGAGGCATTTAGTGTTCAATGTTGAATAATAATTTAAGTGATTTGTTACAGTAGAAAATGATAAGGTTTTGCATTGGTTTATACTAACCTATCTCACGAGTTCTTGTTGAGATTCTGTGGATGAAGCTTTTGATAAAAATAAGAGAAACCATGATATAAGAGGAATTAAGGAGACACAAAAGTTCAAGCTTGGGGATGCCCAAGGCACCCGAAGACAATATTTCAAGAATTCTCAAGCATCTAAGCTTGGGGATGCCCCGGAAGGCATCCCACCTTTCTTCTTCAACGATCATCGGTTAGTATCGGTTGAGCCTAAGTTTTTGCTTCTTCACGTGAGTTGTGCTATCCTTGCAATATCATTTTATTTTGTTTTGCTTGCTGTTTGAATACAATACCAAGATCTGAAATTCTTAAATGAGAGAGAGTCTTCACATAGTTACATAATTATTTAGCTACTCATTGATCTTCACTTATATCTTTTTGGAGTAGTTTGCCATTTACTCGTGTGCTTCACTTATATCCTATGAGTAAATGGTTGAATGAATTGAATGTCATAAATCTGTAATTATATATGTTTCATTTGCTTATCCCATGGGGAGTAATGACTTCACATCTAAGAAGTGGAGGTTGTAAATTTATTGAAGGTTAGCAAGCATTGTATTGGTCATTTGAACAATTCATGAAAGAATATTGAAGGAAGAGAGATTCCACATATAAATATACTATCCTAGACATCTTTTATAATTGTGAGCACTCATTATGTATGACA
>NW_021226056.1:0-1670 GCF_002162155.2 Triticum dicoccoides
TCACGGACGGTGCCGCCGCCGGCACCTGGAGGGGGGAAACGGACGCGTCGGGTCTACACGGAGGGGATCTTGCTGTGGGTCTGCCCGGATGTTGCTCCAGAGTGTTCCTATGGGCTGACCTAACACAACCGGGTGGGGAGGTCCACTGGTCAAAGCCCGTCCGTGCAAAGTCAAAGGGCTAGATCGCGTGGTCAAATGCTACAGGGTTAGGCGGGACGGGGGCACTAGGGGGTAGCAATGCCACCGGAGCGTCGCACCGGGCCCTCATACATGCGGGGTGGTGTGGTGGCATGTCCGAAGAGGCCGCACGCGTTTCCGGGGTGTGCCCCCCTCACGGACGGCGCAAATATTTGAGTTGTCACAAATATCATATGTGCCAGCTCTTACAGAGTTGAGTTATCAACTTCACTGTCCGGGTCACATAAACCGGCGGTATCATTCAAAGGATCTTAGGGATCTTGTGATCTACTTGTGTGCAGGATAAGACTACATTTGGGTGGTTACCCGCCCTGGCTTTTAACGTTAAGTCGCCAGGGCATATGTTGTTTAAACTCTTTGCAGGATTTGTCGGAATATGACATATAAATGATTAAGTTCAAGTTCATTACCAAACTTGATGCTTCAAAATAATTATCCGTTCTGGATTTTTCTCAAAGGCTATAAGCCGTCGGGTTATAAAAATTCCGGTTTACAATGAAGGAGAATTAAATCGTCGTTGGCCAAGAGCCGCCGGGTATTTAAAACTCTGGGTTTACTTATCAACTGATGAGGTATTTAAATTTTTAATAGCCAAAACTGGCTGGATTTTCATGATGATATTTGAATGATTGAGGTTTTCGTACCGGGTTATTGAAGACCCGACTCATCACATTGTAATGAGCCGGCCCTTGGGGGCTACCAATTGCTCCTGTCAACAATTCAAGGTACACAAATTTTCATCTATTATTGAAGAGATCCACTGCTCAGTTGGTAAAGCACAAAGCTCTCAACCTTGTGGACGTGGGGTCACGCCCCATGATGGGGGTTACATTATATGATGTTCTTTTCAAAGAAGTATATATAAAGTACCAGCTCAATATTATCTTACTGAGCCGGCCCTTGGGGGCTAAATGTTGCTGTTCAAATCTACATGATCATATTTATAAAGTCCCTGCTCATTATTGCATAATGACTCGGCCCTTGGAAGTTACATTGGTTGAAGTTTTTATGAGCATAAGGCAATTACAAGTCCCAGGTTGCTGCAAGCATGACAACCCGGAACTTGGGGGCTACCTATGTGGAATATTCAGTTTATGACTAATGATTGAGATGAACAAACTGGATTTCTTCTTTGGTTGCAACACTTATATTGGAGCAAGTCTTAAGCTATCACTATGTTCTCCTCTTAAGACTTGGGGGCTACAGGTAATATGGATATAAGGGAGAAATATCTTCCAGTTTTCAGTTTTGAGCAAACCAGATTGACCCGGCATCACCAATCATTATGACCCGGTGTCTGCAACAGTCATGAACCAGCGTTGGAAACAATCATGACCAGGAATTATCAGTTTTTATAACCCGGTGATTTTAGAAGTCAGAGATCGGCAAGTTCTATATTTTCAAACCGGCTGAATATCATATGAGTATTTCAAGACCAATATTTCTTAAGCCGGTTCTTTGGAAGCAGACTC
>NW_021226057.1:0-1433 GCF_002162155.2 Triticum dicoccoides
ACGGAGGAGCATATAATGCAGGCTGAAGTTCTCAACATCACTGTTGAACAACTCCTCGAGATCGAGCCCATGCCTTTGCTTAGAGAGGATGAAATAAAACGGAAATATGTCTGGGGCCAACCTTTGGTCGAGCCAGACAAGGTCAAGAACCTCCCAACGAGAATGTATGAATTGCATCAATGGTACATGAACATTACCAAGATTTCAGATCAATTGTCCCTCATGGTGAATGTCAAGGAGGAGCATTACTTCCATGAGAAAGCTGTGTCCGTTGAGTATACTGAACTATTTCAGTTATACAATCAAGACGCACTCGACAAATCTATCATCAGTTGCTATTGTCTGTAAGTGATTTCTTTCTGTAATTTAAGTCTCAAGCTAGCTGTAGTGATCCTTTTGATCAATCATTACCTGTAATTATCCTCACTATATTCTTTTCTGTGGTATTACGCAGGATGAAGATGTATGAAGTGAGAAAAGGTGGACGCTTTGGCATTGGGTTGATTGACCCAAACACCGTTAATGAATACACATGGCTAATGAATCCACGTCAGCAAAAGAACGTAGAGGACAGCATGCTAGAGTTCTTGAAGCGCCTCAAATACAATGAAGATATACTACTTCCTTACAACTTCCAGTGAGTCACACTGTCTTGTACTACAAATTCTCTGTTTTTGCCTACTAGCTAGCTACATGTTTTTGCTTACATATGCCCGCTTAATTAAGACATGCAAACGTGTGCGCATGCAGATTTCACTGGGTCTTGTGTATCATTAAAGTTGACGACGGAACAGTTGAAATACTGGACTCACTACTCAAAGCAAAAACTGACTATAACATCTTGTTTGGGATAGTCAACAGGTAATTTCAATCATTATTAACTATATATCTCGGCCTATTTAGTTCGTCATTTCATGATATGAACTATTTAATTACCCCTTTATTCATTTTCTTTGTCGGCGGGGCAGGGCTTGGGCAAGGTTCATCAAGGTCACGGAAGGCGAATGGAAACCAAAGCTTAAATGGTTTCGATCCAAGGTAAGTAATTAAGTAGTACTAGCTAGCTAGCTAGCTGCCATCTCTTTAATTATCATGCTTGATTAATTATTATCTGATCAAATTCCATTCTCGTAAAGGCCCTGAAGCAGGCGCAGGGGACTGATCTGTGTGCATTCTGCGTTCGCGAGAACATTCGCATGATGGCGTCCGAAAGGAGCAGATCTCAAAGACAGGAATGGGTACGCTTGTCAGAATACTATTCACAATTTTTACATCATTATCGATATCTAGTCACACAACTAATACACATGCATATTGTATGTAGGAGAATTGTATATAGCTATACATGTGTGTATGTGTGAATTAATTAATATGGTGGTTTGTGAGACATTGATGATATATATATATATATATATATATATATATATATATAT
>NW_021226058.1:0-424 GCF_002162155.2 Triticum dicoccoides
CATTTGGATCACAATGCTAAATTTTCTTTATCATTTATCCTAACACCGTTGAGTAATATCATGAGATTCCTTCCCCCTTACCTAAATGGTTTTCTACTTTCTATCCTGTCATGGATATCATGCTCCGCTTGTCCTTGGGAAGGATATACCCCCGAAATATGTGTGTATACACATTTTCCCTTCCATTGTTTTGTTTAAACCTGATAACCACTTTTCCTTTCCATTGGTTTGTTTAAACCTTCTTGTGATCTATATTATATAAGAAGTAATATTTCCCTGCTTATGTAAACACCTCGTTGTACAATTCTGTCAGCAAGACCCTGATACTATTGTTGATGACATTCTGGTAGCCACCGATGGACGAGAACTTTGCCTATTGGTCCGCCTCGTTCAACGAGCAGGAAACTGGTTCTCTTTGTCCCTC
>NW_021226059.1:0-402 GCF_002162155.2 Triticum dicoccoides
AGAAGAGAAGGCAAGGCGCGAGCGAGAAACTAAAGGAACAACCTGCGCAAGCATAACTCCAACACCGTGTCCACTTCCCGGACTCCGCCGAGAAGAGGCCATCACGGTAACACACACGGTTGATTCATTTTAATTAAGTTTAGTTCAAGTCATCTACAACCGGACATTAACAAATTCCCATCTGCCCATAATCGCGGGCACGGCTTTCGAAAGTTCAATCCCTGCAGGGGAGTCCCAACTTAGCCCATGACAAGCTCTCACGGTCAACGAAGGAATAGACCTCCACCCAAGACACACCGATCAGACTCGGTATCCCGGTACAACAAGACGATTCGACAGGTTAAAACTAGACCAGCAACACCGCCCGAATGTGCCGACAAATCCCGATAGGAGCTGCACATA
>NW_021226060.1:0-2405 GCF_002162155.2 Triticum dicoccoides
TTTATAAAATATGACCATAGCTCCTAAAATAAGGTTTCAGAACATCCCTCTATCATAAAAAGTTTGGTGGTCAATTAAACTAGTTTAACATTTGTTTATTATTTAAAATCATTTGAATAATTGTTTTGCTATGGTTTTATTCACTTTAGAGTATTTAATCATTTCATAAAAGTGTGGTTCCTCCACCATAATTGATTATGATTTGGTTGCTACAATTTTTGAACATTTTTTATTTGACTATTGGAAACTTTTAATGTTTGACTTTAATTGAAATTTGAATTTGGCTCGGATCTGAACTAACACGAGATTAGCAACAGTAATCGTGGTGACATGGCATCATTACCAGAGGGTTACTGTAGCTTGATTAACCGGGCGTCACAATTCTCCTCCACTACAAGAAATCTCGTCCCGAGATTTAAGAGGGGAGTAAGGGGGAAAGTTCTTGTCACGATATTCTAACGAATCTTCTCGGTCTTGGTTGCTTTTCTCGAAGAGGTCAATCCATATTATTGATGTCTTCATTCCTATGCATCAATGCATCATGATGAAGTTGTCGTCCTTCCTTCCGGATCTTCACCGAACTTACGAAAGGATGAGAGGGGAAAAACTCTATAAGGACGGACCGTAATAAAATCGAGCACGGACGGTTAACTCAGGGGAAGAAGCATAAGTATTCCCCGAGTTGAAATTTGAGAAAATATCGAGAGCAAAGTAAGGAGGTATCATTAGAAATTTTGAGCGGGCAGGCAATCGTTCGATGCCTGCAACAAAGTGTGAAAGGGGTCCAGAGCAATGGGAATAAGTATTGCGTCTGATACCCGAATAGATTACTAGGATAGTGACCCCGTGAATTACATACAAAGTCAAGCGCGAGGAATAACTTTGGAAACCGGGGGTGTAAAGGAGAGTCAGGTTTTTGATCCTATGGAACTGTGGGTTATGGGCCCACCATGTGGGTTAAAAATAGGAGCGGTGACATCTTGCACGGTCATGATAGCAAGGCATGTCAGCGGATAGCATGTCAGTCATGTCGGCAACAACGTCGATACCAAGGCGAGGGACGAAGAGAACCATCTCCTGCTCGTTGAACGAGGCGGACCAATAGGCAAAGTTCTCGTCCATCGGTGGTTACCGGAATGTCAACAACAATAGTAACTGGGTCTTACTGACAGATTTGTACACCGAGGTGTTTACATAAGCAGTGAATTATTACTGCTTAGTTTATATAGATCACAAGAAAAGTCAAACAAACCAATGGAAAGGAAAATATGATTATCAGATTAAACAGAACAATGGAAAGGAAAATGTGTTGAAACACATATTCCAGGGGTATATCCTTCCCAAGGATAAGCAGAGCATGATATCCATGACAGGATATAAAGTAGAAAACCATTTAGGTAAGGGGGAAGGAATCTCATGATATTACCCATACAACGGTGTTAGGATAAGTGATAAATAAAATTTAGCATCGTGCTTCAAATGTTCCTGTTGAAAATCGGAGTACCATTGACATGCTTCAAGATAGCATTGACATGGTCTTCAGGTGAAGATCAGACTTTGGAAACATGAAGGATCCATCAGGAATAACTTGTAGAATAAGTCTTACAATTTCCTCATGGACGAATGAGTAACCTTGCTGAAAAGGTATCTATAATGATAGGTCCTCCAGCCGGGGGGGGGGGTGCTAGGCATGACATCATGTTACCGGGTCATCAAAGGATCAACATCATAACTCTTGGAAAGTTGTCCCAACCATCATATCTGACCGAGATTCAGATCCGATTGGTGTCAGGATACCTCAGACTTAGGATACCTGAGAAGAAAAGGTGCAACGCAAATCGACGAAATGACATTGCAAGATTCTCGGGAAATGAACTATGGGAGCGGGTTCTTGAAGCAATAGTTCATCATTAAACCAAGTTGAGGATGAGGAGGTGGCTGATGGACTCAGCGACAATCCATTGAGATTTTCAAAAGATGGATTTCCACAATTATGTGAACAAGGAAATAACATTTGTCAAATCAGATAATATAATGAGGTATACTCAAGGAGAACATACCCAATTAAACATTGGTTGAAAGGTGCGCCCGAAATATGGTTTGAGTTGCACGACCAATGTCAGAATGGTGATTCAATAATCAATAGCCTAAGAATGAACTTTCGACCATTAACTTCAAAGAAATAGGGTTGCTAGAAGGAAAGAATCCAAACAACACCGTTCACTTGTTGGAATTAACACGGGGACCAAGAAAAATGGTGATGGTGAGAAGTATTTCTATGTCAAGAATTCTCAAGAGGTGGAACAAATCTCAGAACATTCTTGACATAAAGGATGGTAATACTCCAAGGTAAAGAGGAACAATTGCTGGATAGCAAGGAACTCAAGGTATAACACCAAACATGA
>NW_021226061.1:0-1037 GCF_002162155.2 Triticum dicoccoides
ATATGTTAGTATAAACCAATGCAAAACCTTATCATTTAATACTGTAGCAAATCATTAAAATTATTATTCAACATTGCATACTGAATGCCTCTGCATATTTAATACTCCTATCCTCAAATAGAATCGTTAAACAAGCAAGCATATGCAAACAATGCAACCATAACAACAATCTGTCAAAACAGTATGGTCTGTAAAGAATGCAAGATTCATCATACTTCCCTAACTCCAAAAATTATGAAAGAAAATTCCCACTGTAGTGAATTTATCAGAGCTCATTATGAAAAAAGTTTCAACATTATACCATTCTCTTACTTTTCTAGGGAATTTTTGCAACATCGGTAAACTTTCTGTTTTCAAACAGCAACATGTATACAAGCAAAATAAGCATGGTAAAGGCTATCCTTGACATTTTTATTGAAACTAAAGATGAAAAACATTATTATAAATAACAGAAATCAAATACTAACAAAATAAAATGACGCTCCAAGCAAAACACCTATCATGTGGTGAATAAAAATATAGCTCCAAGTAAAGTTACCGATGAACGAAGACGAAAGAGGGGATGCCTTCCGGGGCATCCCCAAGCTTAGGCTCTTGGTTGTCCTTGGATATTACCTTGGGGTGCCTTGTTCATCCCCAAGCTTAGGCTCTTACCACTCCTTATTCCATAGTCCATCGAATCTTTACCCAAAACTTGAAAACTTCACAACACAAAACTTAACAGAAAACTCGTAAGTTCCGTTAGTATAAGAAAATAAAACCACCACTTAGGTACTGTAATAAACTCATTCTAAATTCATAATGGTGTAATATCTATTGTATTACAACTTCTCTATGGTTCATACCACTTAATACTAGCCATAGATGCATCAAAATAAGCAAACAACACATAGAAAACAGAACCTGTCAAAAACAGAACAGTCTGTAGTAATCTGTATCAAACGTATACTTACGGAACTCCAAAAATCCTACCAAATTAGGAAGTCCTAAGAAATTTGTGTACCAATCCAGAGCAAGACGAATCAGATCATAGGCAC
>NW_021226062.1:0-1790 GCF_002162155.2 Triticum dicoccoides
TCCTGTCCGTGCTGAACATGGTGAAAGCTCGGCTTTGGTGATAAAAATCCCGAGACCGGCCTATGATCCGGAAGGGAAACCACGTGCTGAACATGCGGAAGATGATGAGTCCAACCATAGGCCAAAATAATGATCCGCATGCTGAGAAGTTGTGCTATCTAATTTCCCAGAATTGGCAGTGCTGGCTTTCTTGGAGAATAGTTGTGTGATGTGCTCACGTAGTTTAGGCTTTCATCACACTAATGGGCATCAAAATATCCTAGCTGCTCATGCCTATATGTGTGTGTCATTCTTGCAGGCAAGAAAGATTCTATATATACCGTCAAGTGATTTCATTTTCCAGATCAGTGTTTGTCAATAAGCTAGTTAGCTAGAAACCAATCTTTGTGCTTACTTTGTTATTCTCCACCATGTTATTCTTTATTAGTATTACTATATTTAGAATGTTTACTTATGTGAGAGATTGGAGGATACCAACATGCTAGCGTGTTGGTTTCTCCCACTGCGTAGCAATCGGGCAGTGCGCCTCGCCTCCCGCAGTAGGCGAGAGGTGACCTGAGCCTATAAGAGAAAGGTGCCGGTGCGGCTCCAGATGCAGGACCTCCTAGAAGAGATCACTCATGGACTTACGGTGTGTGGTGGGTCCATTTGCTTGCGGAATGATTGTGTATGTGTATCTAACGGCGCGGGATAGATCGAACGTAGCATTTGGTATGTCGTGGATGGCCGAAGGAAGGTACGAAGATAATCAATGATTTCAGAAGAGCTCGACACATGTGAGACCGTGGAACAAATTTCACTAGTATTTATTTTTGGTGGCAGCTTATAGGCACTGTTATTGGTCAGCATGTTTGGATGACAACTTTCAAAGTGTCTATAATATGAACCTTGACTACATGCATATATGTAGTGCAGGGGATTTTCCACTAATTTTTTCAACCCTAACAGGAGAGTGTGTATGAACAATCATGCGGCTCGTAGTTACAACACTGGGATAAAGCAGAGAGAAGACATTGCTGCTAATCAGGGTTGTGCCTCTCCAGAATCCACCAGCTAAGATATTGATGGCTAAGTGATCAGGGTTGTGTTTCTCCAGACTCCACGAGCTAAGATATCGATGGCTAAGTTTGCACAGGTGATTGATACCTGATTCCTAACAACTAATCCTGGAATTTAACTGTGTTGGGACTCACTTTAGAGCTTACACGTATAATTTGGTTCAAGAGTGAGGCCCAAAAATGGACGACCTTGTATCTAGTTCAAGAGTGTGTCCTTGGTTGATCTATTCCCTTCAGTTTGTTTTCTCTTTTAATCATGTAGGTTTGCACACTATGTATCCCAAGTCCCAAGAGCATCTCCAACAAGGGCTTTTATCCAAGGAGAGCTCAAAGCGCGGGATAGGGAGCAAACACACAAGTAAGCTCATGAGGAGGACGACTGTCACTAGTAGAAAAGAGGGCTTTGGTCCAGGCCGGGTTAGCCCATTAGTCCCCGTTCAATCCAGAATTGGGACTAATGTGGGCATTAGTCCCGGTTCGTGAGATCAGGGGGCCGGCCGGGCCACGTGGGCCATTTGTCCCGGTTCGTCTGGACTTTTTAGTCCCGGTTGGTGCCACGAACCGGGACTAAAGGGTGCGATGCCCATTAGTACCGGTTCGTGGCACCAACAGGGACTAAAGGTTAGACCTTTAGTACCGGTTCGAGCCACCAACCGGTACTAATGGGGTTTGAGGCATTAGTACCGGTTCATGGCACGAACCGGTACTAAATGTCCCATTTTCAAACTCTAC
>NW_021226063.1:0-448 GCF_002162155.2 Triticum dicoccoides
TTTTTTTTCTTTTTCTTCTCCCTCTTTTTCTTTTTTTTCTTTCCTTTTTTCTCTCTTTTTTTCTTCTTTATCTTCTTTTTCTCCCTCTTTCCAAGACAAACTAGATAAGATGCAGATTCGATCAGGCGAAGATGTGAGTGACCTCAACTATGATTATGACAATAAACAGTGCGTAGCACATGGTGGAAATTGGTGGATGGGATGGTGGACAGCGGATGGGATAATGATGCAGCGGCTGCGTGACTAATGTGAGCAGAACTCGAAACTCTAAAGGAACTAGACACTAAGACCAGCAACTCGACACGGCGATGCAACCGATAATTCAATAATGCAAACAATGAAAAGAAAATTGCAAAGGCTCAGACTGGCTTGGACAAAGAATGAATAGATCTAACTCTTTTTTGTGAATTTTTCTTGGACAATAGGTAAGAAAATAAATCTAATCTAG
>NW_021226064.1:0-982 GCF_002162155.2 Triticum dicoccoides
GCTACACTAGTAAGCAACTTGAACAGTGGACTGGGCCTTGAACTACAAGTTTTCTGCGAATCTAGCTTCACATAAAGCCTTGACCGATACGTGGCTACCGTGGATCTTCCCGCGGGTGGAGCTTATGCGTCATACTCCGTGACATTTCATGAGTTTACTAGAGAGAACCCTACTCTCATAGATTGCGACGTTTGACAATCAGACTTATATAGGTGTGTTCTTCAAAAGATGTTCTGCAGGATAACATCTCTGCTCAAATAAGCCACTTAGAACACATTAAGATATACATCAACCTGCCATGTAGATTAGGAGAGTATTGCATCTTCATGGAGTGGTATTGTGAATAGTAAGGATACTCTCCTCTCAGTTGACCAACAGCTTGTCTTCCACATCTAATTCACGGGATCTCCGATCACAAAGAATAGGTTACCATTGTGAACAACTCATATTGTGGGTCTCATACCCATCTCCCTCGATGCATTATCTATCACATTACGTGATAGACCCTTGGTAAAAGGATCTGCCAGATTTTTAGACGTTTGAATATAATCCAACGCAATAACTTCGGAGTTTTTCATTTTCCTGACAGACTTTAACCTTCTCTGAACGTGTCTTGATGACTTCATGTTATCCTTTGAGCTGCTCACTTTCATGATCACAGTTTGATTGTCGCAGTTCATAAGGACACCCGGTACAACTTTCTCAACAACTGGCAAGTCATTCAAGAGCCGGCGAAGCCAATCTGCTTCAACCTTAGCTGTATCTAGTGCTGTGAGTTCTGCTTCCGTTGTTGACCTCGTTAAGATGGTCTACTTGCAAGACTTCCAAGAAACAGCGCCACCTCCATGAGTGAATACATAACCGCTCGTGGCCTTTATCTCATCAGCATCTGAGATCCAGTTTGAGTCACTATACCCTTCAAGCACTTTTGGATGCCCGGTGTAGTGAATTCCATACTTTGCAGTGCCTTTCAAATAACGCA
>NW_021226065.1:0-2011 GCF_002162155.2 Triticum dicoccoides
GCAGACCGTGTCTGCAGCATGTAATAGTAGTAGTCTCTGACAGAGACGCACAACCTGCTATTCCCCTCTGCACGTGATCGAGTACCATCAAAATGAGGATATATTCGAGAAATAAGATATTATTTGAAACAAAATGGGACGCATACGACATACCTGCATCCTCATCATCATCAAGGCCCAGTTGAGGATGTAGTACAACCTCCCAAGGAACATTATGTTTAGGTAGCTTCAGATGCCAACCTAGTTCCCCCCTTGGATAGAATAGGGGATAAGACAACGGGTCATATGCTCCGGAGGTCACATGTATACAGTGCCTTTCGTTGTTGTTACCATAAAGTGTTATCCTCCGATCAAACCTTTTTGCTAGGTCGTTGCCCTCAACCCAAATTACAGCGACCTCAGATGACAACGGTCTATTATATCTTCTTTGGTCAAGCCTCTTATCGGTGTTTAGGTCTATCCTATAATCATCGAGGTTGTCCTTGTGTGCACCCAAACTCCTAAATTGCTGGGAGTACGGGTTTTCTTTGAGTATGTCTACTAACTTCTTCACGACATCCTGGTCTAATTGCTTGGTGGACGCCTTACGATGAGTTATGGTTGGGTCGTCATCATAGAAGTACAACTGCAGATGTTCTGGACGTGAGCTAGGCCCGAACAAATGCACATTGTGGTAGATGGTGCCGTGTGACCAGAATGTGTACACCACAGACTACATGTCTGTGTAGTTCTCATCAAGGCTGGCGCCAAGGGTTGTGAAGGCGAAATGCCCGTTGAAGAACCGTATGTTCTCACGAAAATGTCTAGAATCTGCATCCATGCTGGACCATAGCCTCATCAGCTCTGGGATTGGTTCTGGTTGCGTAAGATCGATCTGGCCATTACGACAGCAGAACCTGTCGGTCTCAGACTCAAACTTTTTGGCCTTGCAGTGTTCGCAGTTTGCGGCGAGCTTTAGGATGTGAGTGGTGTCTGGGATGTTTGTGTAGACAAAATCTAATGGATCAACCTCGCTAGGTATAGCAGACGACATACTCGCTTCCTCGTCATCCTCCATGGTGTCATTATCGGATCCACGGGCATTTGTTCAAACAAGATGTTCAAAACATTATTTCCTAATAACTATAATTACAAAAAATCTCCACGACTTCATAGTTCATAGTTGACCATACCTTGGTCGCGAAACATGTAGTACTCCTCATCCATCAAGTCCGATGGTGTCGGCTCATCGCCCATGATGCGGTCTCGGAACCCATCGATGTCGTCTACATTATCATCATGCCGAATGTGTCAATAGACAACATCATGTCAGAAGAGGGTTCCTGAGAATGAGCATAAGAACGTGATAATAGCATTTTCATACCATTGGTACCAACAATATAATTCGGCATGATCGTCGGAGGGTCGCCATCAGATGAATCATCTCCGGCGGCCCGAGAGAGGGGTATTGCGCGGCAGGTGGATGCGGGACATTCAGATGTTGAGTTTGCTAGGTCTGGACGTGGGAGTGCGAGGGATTCTTTGCATGGAGTGTTTTTCTTTGCAGCATAAGTTGCCTTTCTCTTTGCACTAAACTCCCCCTTCTCTTTGCTGCATGACCTCCATTCTCCCAGCTTCTTGTTTTTTTCTTCAAGATCGATCGATCCGTCATGCACTTGTTTCCGATATGTTGCTCGCCTCCGCGCGTTTGATTGCTCCATTTGATCAGGGGTTAAGTTACATTTGCATTCCTTAACACGCTGCCTCCTAGCTAGGTGGTTATCATGAATGACATCAGGCGTGATTGTAGTGGAATGAGGCAATACCGCATCATCTTGTGACAATGATGTATAGCTGGACCTAGTTGGGTCAGCTGGTTATACAACAGTGTAAAAACATAATCAGTACTGAATTAATTGGTCATTGATACCGAAGGTACCAGCATATTATCTATGTATATATGTAATGCTTTGTTGAATCTGACTCCTTCCGTCCATTTACATAAGGTCTATTTGTCTTACCAAAAGTCAAA
>NW_021226066.1:0-1169 GCF_002162155.2 Triticum dicoccoides
TTAATAGATGTAATATTCATACTCAAAAAACAATAATTACACATTTGCGCTAATTTGCTAAACCATTTCAGGCAATTGTTGGGACAACATTTATCTGGCTTAGGTTTGGAAGACTTAAGTGGTTTAGAGAAGCAACTAGAAACGAGCCTGCATAACATTCGACTAGCAAAGGTAATGCTTAACGTTACCATGATCGTACATCTTTGTAGTGGCACTAATCATATTGTTCTTTCCAGGACCAACTTACGATTGATGAAATTGAAGAGTTCAATAAGAAGGTCAATTTGTGATTTCACCATTGCAACACTACTACCACCATATCACAGAGGGCGGCCCATTTTATTTCCAATTAGCCTAACCTTTTTTAACTGCAGGGAAACCTCGTACACCAAGAAAATGTTGAGCTGCACAAGGAACTAAATATCATTCATCAAGAGAATATATATTTGCAAAGCAAGGTGCGTAGGTATAAGAGAACCACCCATGCAAAATTAAAATAAGATAAAGGGAGTATAGAAGAGTACTCCTTACATAATACACAAACCTTGCATGTCTGTAAGTTGTCATGCATGTTCAATTCAATTTTTCAGCTAAATGGGCAGCGAGAAGCAAATGGGGCGATTACAAGTTCTTCTAGCCAGTGCAGCATTGCTGCTCGAGATGGTGCAAATCTAGTTCGTTTGGAACTCAGCAAACCACATCATGCGGAAAAGGATGAGGAACCAGAATCAGCAAGACTGGGGTATGGTGAAATTTGTGTTCTTTAATTTGTCTTTGCCTATTAAATTGTTAAGACAAAGTAAACATATGAGCTAACACAGAGGGCAACCTCTCCTATTCAATCCATGAAACAGTCTTTGACTACCAGCGGACTGATGGACGAGGCCAGAAGTTTCTACTAAAAGCTGAAAGGTCTGTCGGATGATCGACCGGAGTATTGATGTGGCAATTCTATTCTCAATCAAATGCTAGTTGTTGTTTCCAGTACGTCTACCCATGAATTGTACATATAAAATTTGATTGTGAGATTTGCAACTTGCTCCAGGTAATTTTCTTTTTCTTGTTCTCAAAATATGATAGTACTTGTGGCTAGCAAAGGAACGAGAACATCATTATTGAATCCCTAGACTCCATAAACATGCATTCATATCCATGTATACCAGTGGGTC
>NW_021226067.1:0-934 GCF_002162155.2 Triticum dicoccoides
AAGAAACCTAAGCTGTCGTTTCTAAAAGTTTGGGGATGCGATGCTTATGTCAAGAAACTTCAACCTGAAAAGCTCGAACCCAAGTCGGAAAAATGCGTCTTCATAGGATACCCAAAAGAAACTATTGGGTACACCTTCTACCTCAGATCCGAAGGCAAGATCTTTGTTGCCAAGAATGGGTCCTTTTTGGAGAAAGAGTTTCTCTCGAAAGAAGTAAGTGGGAGGAAAGTAGAGCTTGATGAAGTATTACCTCTTGAACCGGAAAATGGCGCAACTCAAGAAAATGTTCCTGAGGTGCCTGCACCGACTAGAGAGGAAGTTAATGAAAATGATCAAGATACTTCTGATCAAGCCCCTACTGAAATTCGAAGGTCCACAAGGACACGTTCCGCACCAGAGTGGTACGGCAACCCTGTCTTGGAAATCATGCTGTTAGACAACGGTGAACCTTCGAACTATGTAGAAGCGATGGTGGGCCCGGATTCCGACAAATGGCTAGAAGCCATGAAATCCGAGATAGGATCCATGTATGAAAACAAAGTATGGACTTTGACTGACTTGCCCGTTGAGCGGCGAGCCATAGAAAATAAATGGATCTTTAAGAGGAAGACAGACGCGGATGGTAATGTGACCATCTATAAAGCTCGGCTTGTCGCTAAGGGTTATCGACAAGTTCAAGGGGTTGACTACGATGAGACTTTCTCACCGGTAGCGAAGCTGAAGTCCGTCCGAATCATGTTAGCAATTGCCGCATTCTATGATTACGAAATATGGCAAATGGACGTCAAAACGGCATTCCTTAATGGTTTCCTTAAGGAAGAATTGTATATGATGCAGCCGGAAGGTTTTGTCGATCCTAAGAATGCTGACAAAGTGTGCAAGCTCCAACGCTCGATTTATGGGCTGGTGCAAGCATCTCGGAGTTGGAACATTC
>NW_021226068.1:0-2598 GCF_002162155.2 Triticum dicoccoides
ACCAATTCTGACCCGTTTCGTGGACTATTACTCGTCGTTTTGGTGTACCGAAGCGATTTCCATAGTTGTTGAACCCCGAGGTGCGCTTACGTGTCGCTCATCAACACTCGCAGTTTTGGCCAATTCTGGCCTGTTTCATGGCCTATTACTCACTGTTTTGGGGTCCTAAAGAGATTTCCATGGTTGTCGAACCCCAAGATGTGCTTACGTGTTGGTCGTCAAGAATCGCAGTCTGGGCCGATTTTGGCCCGTTTCTTGGACTATTACTCAGTTTTGGGTTCCCGAAGTGATTTCCACGATTGACGAACCCCTGGGTGCGTTTACGTGTTGGTCATCAACACTCACAATTTTGGCCGATTCTGGTCTGTTTCGTGCACTATTACTCACCGTTTTGGGGACCCAGAGCTATTTCCATGATTGACGATCCCCAGGTTGAGTTTACGTGTCCGTCGTCAACACTCAAAGTTTTGGCCAATTCTGACCCGTTTAGTGGACTATTACTCACCGTTTTGGTGTCCCGAAGTGATTTCCATAGTTGTTGAATCCCAAGGTGTGCTTACGTGTCGGTCATCAACACTCGAAGTTTTGGCCGATTCTGGGCTCTTTCATGGACTATTACTCACTGTTTTGGGGTCCCGAAGTGATTTCCATGGTTGTCGGACCCAATGGTGTGCTTATGTGTTGGTCGTCAAGACTCGCAGTCTGGGCCGATTCTAGCCCGTTTCGTGGACTATTACTCACTGTCTTGTGGTCCCGGAGTGATTTCCACGATTAACGAACTTAACCCCGGGGTGCGTTTATGTGCCGGTCAGCAACACTCACAGTTTTTGCCGATTTTGCCCCGTTTCATGGCCTATTACTCACTATTTTGAGGTCTCGGAGTGATTTCCACGATTAAGGAACCCCAGGGTGCGTTTAAGTGTCGGTCATCAGCACTCACTATTTTGGCCGATTCTGGTCCGTTTCGTGTACTATTACTCACTGTTTTGGGGTCCCAGAGCGATTTCCACGATTGACGATCCCCGGGATGCGTTTACGTGTCCGTCGTCAACACTCAAAGTTTTGACCAATTCTGACCCGTTTCGTGGACTATTACTCGTCGTTTTGGTGTACCGAAGCGATTTCCATAGTTGTTGAACCCCGAGGTGCGCTTACGTGTCGGTCATCAACACTCGCAGTTTTGGCCAATTCTGGCCTATTTCATGGCCTATTACTCACTGTTTTGGGGTCCTAAAGAGATTTCCATGGTTGTTGAACCCCAAGATGTGCTTACGTGTTGGTCGTCAAGAATCGCAGTCTGGGCCGATTTTGGCCCGTTTCTTGGACTATTACTCAGTTTTGGGTTCCCGAAGTGATTTCCACGATTGACGAACCCCTGGGTGCGTTTACGTGTTGGTCATCAACACTCACAATTTTGGCCGATTCTGGTCTGTTTCGTGCACTATTACTCACCGTTTTGGGGACCCAGAGCGATTTCCATGATTCACGATCCCCAGGTTGAGTTTACGTGTCCGTCGTCAACACTCAAAGTTTTGGCCAATTCTGACCCGTTTAGTGGACTATTACTCACCGTTTTGGCGTCCCGAAGTGATTTCCATAGTTGTTGAATCCCAAGGTGCGCTTACGTGTCGGTCATCAACACTCGAAGTTTTGGCCGATTCTGGGCTCTTTCATGGACTATTACTCACTGTTTTGGGGTCCCGAAGTGATTTCCATGGTTGTCGGACCCAATGGTGTGCTTATGTGTTGGTCGTCAAGACTCGCAGTCTGGGCCGATTCTAGCCCGTTTTGTGGACTATTACTAACTGTCTTGTGGTCCCGGAGTGACTTCCACGATTAACGAACTTAACCCCGGGGTGCGTTTATGTGCCGGTCAGCAACACTCACAGTTTTTGTCGATTCTGCCCCGTTTCATGGCCTATTACTCACTGTTTTGAGGTCTCGGAGTGATTTCCCCGATTAAGGAACCCCAGGGTGCATTTAAGTGTCGGTCATCAGCACTCACTATTTTGGCCGATTCTGGTCCGTTTCGTGTACTATTACTCACTGTTTTGGGATCCCAGAGCGATTTCCACGATTGACGATCCCCGGGATGCGTTTACGTGTCCGTCGTCAACACTCAAAGTTTTGACCAATTCTGACCCGTTTCCTGGACTATTACTCGTCGTTTTGGTGTACCGAAGCGATTTCCATAGTTGTTGAACCCCGAGGTGCGCTTACGTGTCGCTCATCAACACTCGCAGTTTTGGCCAATTCTGGCCTGTTTCATGGCCTATTACTCACTGTTTTGGGGTCCTAAAGAGATTTCCATGGTTGTCGAACCCCAAGATGTGCTTACGTGTTGGTCGTCAAGAATCGCAGTCTGGGCCGATTTTGGCCCGTTTCTTGGACTATTACTCAGTTTTGGGTTCCCGAAGTGATTTCCACGATTGACGAACCCCTGGGTGCGTTTACGTGTTGGTCATCAACACTCACAATTTTGGCCGATTCTGGTCTGTTTCGTGCACTATTACTCACCGTTTTGGGGACCCAGAGCGATTTCCACGATTGACGATCCCCAGGTTGAGTTTACGTGTCCGTCGTCAACACTCAAAGTTT
>NW_021226069.1:0-16025 GCF_002162155.2 Triticum dicoccoides
GCGCTTTGCGCCGATGCGTGCCAGGACATCTGCCGCCTGATTGTTTTCCCGGGCTATATGGTGAAATTCGAGCCCCTCGAACCGAGCTGACATTTTTAGGACGGCGTTGCGATAAGCCGCCATTTTCGGATCCTTGGCATCAAAGCTCCATTTATTTGGGATATTGCGAGGTTCGAGTCCCCACACACCTCTAGGCGTTGAATGCCCATGGATACAACCATCCAGAGACCATGTAGAAGGGCCTCATATTCGGCTGCGTTGTTGGTGTCCGTATACATTATCTGGAGTACGTACTGACATCTTGTGGGAATTTCTTTTGTCCCCAGTGCTTTGTTTGTGGGGTTCATCATCGTCTTCACTTGGTATATCCAGCCCCTTGTGTTCGGCGTTGAGTTTTCCGGATTGCTTGAAGACCCAACATTCTCTGTGGGAATGATTTGCAGGCTTCCCGGGGGTGCTGTGGATTTGACATATCTTGTCCAGGATTTTGTTTAGATTAGAGAGCTCGTCCCTGTTATCTTTGAGGGGCAGCTTTTTCTGACCCTGCCGAGAGCTTTTGAATCCGGTGTTGACTGCCGTGCTCTTCGGGCTGTTTCCCTTATTCCGGCGCTGGTCTTTGCTGCGTCGTGGCTTCTAGTTTCCATCCCTGACTTCGGGTGTACTTGGGTCGCTGGTGCTGCATCTTGCCAACCAGCTGTCTTCTCCCGCGCAAAAGCGGGTCATGAGGCTTGTTAGTGCAGCCATTGTTCTTGGATTTTCTTGGCCGAGGTGTCTGGCGAGCCATTCGTCTTGAACACTGTGTTTGGAAGCTGCTAAGGCTTCAGCGTCCGGACAGTCGACTATCTGGTTCTTTTTAGTAAGATACCTCTTCCAGAGCTTCCCGGCTGACTCTCCGGGTTGTTGAGCTATATGACTTAAATCTTCTGCATCCGGTGGCCGGATATAGGTCCCTTGAAAATTTGCCCGAAAAGCATCCTCGAGCTCTTCCCAACTTCCAATAGTGTTTTCGGGAAGGCCTTTAAGCCAATCCCGGGCTGGCCCTTTGAGCTTGAGGGGAAGGTATTTTATGGCGTGGAGGTCGTCTCCTCTAGCCATGTGGATATGGAGGATATAGTCCTCAATCTAGACTCCAGGGTCTGTCGTTCCATCGTAAGCCCTATGTTTACGGGTTTAAATCCCGCTGGAAATTCATGGTCCAGCACCTCGTCGGTGAAACATAGGGGATGTGCGGCACCCCTATATTTGGGTGTGCCGTGATGTTCGGATATTTGTTGCGTTGCATTGCTTAGAGCTTGCTTTCTTGGCCTGTAGATAGATCTGGCTGGGCAATCTTTTTGATGCGGATCCTTGTATGGATCGCATGCTGGCTTGTGTGCGGCGCCGTTTGCCGCTCTATGTTGGCCATGAGGTTGTCTATCCGATCGGGCGACTTCTTTGCTTTTTGATTCCGGGGGCTCTAAGGCCTCCTCATCAAATTCAGGCAGTAGCTTTCGCTTTGGGTAGCTCTTTGTGTGGTGACTGCCGCTGTATTTGTCTGCGGTGTTGAGTACTTTGCTCCATCTGATTCTGAGTGCATCTTCTGCAGTTTTGAGCTTCCGCTTCTGCTTTTCAGGCTACGCGCGGTAGCGACTAGCCTTTTGTGGAGGTTCTTCTACTCCAGGAACTTGTCCGGCGTGAGATCGTCCGGACTGTTATTTTTGTCGGGGAAGGGTTGTTTATCCAAGTTGCCTTGTTCAGACGGTTGCTCTATTCCATGTTCATCGTTCGCCGGCTCGCCCTGCTCTGTGGCTGGGTCTGTATGACCGCTGTCTCTGTCGAGGCGGGGCTTGGAGCAGCGCTTACGCCACCGCTTTGACTGCTTTTCGAGGGAACGATCCTTCGTTGCGTCCTCCCGTTCTTCATCGTCGTTTCCTTTGGGTGTGTCCACCATATATACATCATGGGATGAGGTGGGTTTCCAGAGCCCTATAGGCGCTGGTTCCTGTTCGTCTCCTACATCATTATCCATACCGTCGATGTCTTCGGAGTCGAAGTCTAGCATGTCGGTTAAATCGTCGCCAGTGGCTACGAAGTGGGTGGTGGGTGGGTGTCGAATTTCTTCGCCGTCCGCATCCCAATCCTGTCGGTCGTAATCCGGCCAGGACTCTCCTGACAAAGAGAGAGACCTTAGTGAATTCAGAATGTCACCGAAGGGCGAGTGCTGAAAGATATCCGAGGTGGTGAATTCCATGATCGGCGCCCAATCGGATTCGATTGGCAGGGTCGCGGAGGGTTCGGAGTCCGGAGAAGAGTCCGACACTTTGGAGTCACAGGCTTCACAGAGGATAAGGCTGGTGTTCGGCTCGATCGCCGTTGAGACTGCAGCCCCCGCGACGGGGTTTAGCCACCCATCCTCGATTGGCGTAGTTGGCTCCGAGCTAAAGGTCAGAGCGGATGTGGGCGCGGCCTCCAGGGCGCTGTTCGGCGGCAGAGCTAAATCATGCCCATCGCGACAGTGTGCCGCACTTGGCTGGCGCTCCAACCCATCGGAGATCAAGTCTCCGCGGATATCGGCCGTGTAGTTTAAGCTTCCAAACCTGACCTGATGGCCAGGGGCGTAGCTTTCAATCTGCTTCAGATGGCCAAGCGAATTGGCCCGCAGTGCAAAGGCGCCGAATACAAAGATCCGTCCGGGGAGAAAAGTCTCACCCTGGACTGCATCACCAACGATGATCGGAGGAGCCATCAAGCCTGACAATGACGGCACAGAGGAAATCTCAATGAAAGCACCAATGTCGGTGTCAGTGTCAAAACCGGCGGATCTCGGGAAGGGGGTCCCGAACTGTGCGTCTAGGCGGATGGTAACAGGAGACAAGGGACACAATGTTTTTACCCAGGTTCGGGCCCTCTCGATGGAGGTAAAACCCTACTCCTGCTTAATTAATATTGATGATATGGGTAGTACAAGAGTAGATCTACCACGAGATCAGAGAGGCTAAACCCTAGAAGCTAGCCTATGGTATGATTGTTGTTGTCCTACGGACTAAACCCTCTGGTTTATATAGACACCGGAGGGGGCTAGGGTTACACAAAGTCGGTTACAATGGGAGGAGATCTACATATCCGTATCGCCAAGCTTGCCTTCCACGCCAAGGAATTTCCTATCCGGACACGGGGCAAAGTCTACAATCTTGTATCTTCATAGTCCAACAGTCCGGCCAGAGGTTATAGGCCGGCTATCCGGACACCCCCTAATCCAGGACTCCCTCAGTATCCCCTGAACCAGGCTTCAATGACGATGAGTCTGGCGCACAGATTGTCTTCTGCATTGCAAGGCGGGTTTCTCCTCCGAATACTTCATAGAAGATTTTGAACACAAGGATCGTGTCCGGCTCTGCAAAACAAGTTCCACATACCACCGTAGAGAGTAATATTTTCACAAATCTAATCCGCTGACGTACTCCGCAGTGTGACATCACACCATAGCCAAGCCTTTATTCGAATCGTTTTTATTATCCCACCTCAGCGCATTTTGCGAGGCGGTTTCCTTGGCACGTCTTGTCGAAGCAGAGATTGTGTCCCCTTATCCCGGGATTCTCATCAATACGGGCGTGGGTAACCCAACCGTGCCATTGATTACGACGCTTGGGGGATAAGCGAGTTTTACCAGGCTGGTAGGGACACATAGTTTCGTCCGCCCATATAAGGGGATAAGAATCCACCTTTTCATCCACGCCTTCTTCCTCCTTTGCTCATCCATTTTCGCATACTCGAGCTCCAGCGCCCAAGTACGCGTCTTTCTTCTCGACCTTCTCCAGTCATGTCCGGAGCGGGAGGCAAGTGGATGGTCTCCTCCGTCACGGAGGGACACATCAAGAAGCTGAGGAGAGCCGGATACTTGCCCGACGATATCGCGCACCGGCTCCCAGATGATGGGCAACTCATCTCCACCCCCAGGCCCCATGAGAGGGTAGTGTTTCTCACCCATCTCCTCCGCGGACTAGGCTTCCCTCTCCACCCATTCATCCGGGGGCTCATGTTCTATTACGGCCTGGACTTCCACGATCTGGCCCCAAACTTCATCCTCAATATCTCGGTGTTTATCGTCGTGTGAGAGTTCTTCCTCTGCATCCAACCCCACTTCGGCTTATGGCTGAAGACCTTCAATGTCAAGCCGAAGGTAGTGGGCGGCCGCCAAGCAGAGTGCGGAGGCGCCATGGTGGGCAAGATGCCCAACGTCCTATGGCTCGAGGGCTCTTTCGTGGAAACCATCAAAGGGTGGCAATCGGGGTGGTTCTACATCACCGAGCCGCGTGACCTCGAATGGGTCGCATCCCCCGAGTTCCGATCCGGGATCCCTACGCGGCTCACCTCCTGGAAAGAGAAGGGCCTGCTGTGGGGTAGTTCGGGAGAGCTGACCGGACTCCAAACATGCGTCCAAAACCAGGTGAGCAAGAAGCTCAAACTCGTCAACATAGTCCAGGTCATGCTTATCCGCCGGATCCTCTCATGCAAACAACAGGCTTTCAGCTTGTGGGAGTTTGATCCGGCTCAGCACCGTACTCTGAGCAGGCTCTTCGACACAACGTAAGAAGATGCCTGGGAGGTGCTATTCAAGGGCGCCGAGGCTCCCGCTTCCGCTACCGAGGATCGCAGATTCAGCGCACAGCGTCAAGCCAGCGCGGTAAGCTATTTTACCTCTTACAGGATTTTGTCTTTCATAGTTTCACTCTATGCGGGATCTAAGCCCCCATGCCTTTGATAGGACTGGAAGAGGACGGCCAGTCAAATCGACTGTCTGGCTCCTTTGCCCGAAGACCCAGCAGACGCCCGTTTGGCGAAGCTGCTGGTCCCGGCACCTTATGTGGTGCCGGAGAAGAAGGCCAAGAAGAAGGCCGCAGGAACCCGGAAGAGTTACCGGTGCCCGGTGGAACCGGACTCATCGTCTGATGACTCCGAGGCGCACTCCTCCCACGAAAATGAGGAGGAGGAACGAGAGGTTTCTTCTCCAGCAGGGGAGGAAAAGAAAAGGAAGGCCGCCCCAACTGGGGAGGCCGGAGGGCCCAAGAGGGGAAGAACCCTTCCCCCGGACTACTCCACCAACGTCGCCGATAGCGAGGAGGAGTTGCCGCCCAGGGCCAAGCCCCTGGCGAAGTCGTAAGTGTTCGGACACCAGAGTGATTCATAGTGTTCTTTTATTGCACAGCTTTTCCTAACGTCGGATATAATCGTGCAGTCCGCCCCGAGCCCAGATCGATGTATCGTTGAGCGGCTCCTTAAGCTCGTCGGATGTGAATAGTACTTCACTTCCGACCGCCTCCTCCCCTCGCCCTGCGGACGATGCCGAGGTATTGTCCCAAGAGGTTCCAAATCGAGGGGAGGCAATCTTGGGGGCGCCTCAAGGCGATTTCCCGGACTCCAGGCTCAAGGGGGGCAAGACCCCCAGGGGCTCCAAGTCTGGCCCTGGGCCGGACACCGCACCGGAACCTTCATCGGTTTCGGAGTCCGGCATGAAGCCCCCCGCTAAGAAGGGCAAGCCTACCGCGCCGGTGACCTCCATCCAACCGGAGGCACCGGATAATTTGCTGGAGGTGCTTAACGGCGCCTCCATCGACGAGGAGCACCGCACTATTATCAGTGCGGTGATCCAGAAAGTTCAGTACGCCAAAAGAAGCCTGACTGAAGCTTGTGCTAGCCTTCTAATGGGCTTTGAGGTATGTAAAAAATATATGAAAATATTAACCCATAGAAAGTAGCCCCTGATGCTCTGTTCGGTGTTCACGAAGAAAAGCCGGATAGAGGATCTAATAATATTCGCAGGAGTATAACATAATTATGTCTATATGCGTGTGCAGGCTTCGCTGCTAACCTCTGCCGCACTGACTGCGGAGGTTGATCTGCTGAAGCAGAACCTCGAGCGGTCCGAGAAAGAGCTCGGCCTTGCCACGAAGCAGCTCGAGGAGAACCGCGGTACATAATGCCTTGTCTGTATGTGTACATATATAACAAAGATGCAATTGCAAAAAATATGATAGGATCATCATGAATGTGCCAGGGACCACGACCGAAGTGGTAGCCCTGAAGCAAACGCTTTCCGAGGCCGAAAACAATGCAGCCACCGAGCGCACCGAGCGGGAGAAACAAGAAGCACGGGTTGTGGAGGTGCAACAAGAGCTCCATGCTCTCGCGAAGAAGCATGAGACTTTGGATCTTGACTCGAAGACTGAAGAATCCGAGCTCGCTGCGGCCCTTGAGAGTGCCAAGGCTGCCAAGGCCGGAGCCCAAAAAGCCCTCCAGGAAATTGAGGCGATAAAGAAGATAGCAGCGGGTAAGGCCTTTAATATGCAAAGCAAGCATGTGAAAGTGAATTACTTGTTACTTACCCGAGTCCGGAGCTCTCCAGGAGCATTCGCAGATTTGCCCCGCAGCGTGTCCGATGCCGCCACCTACTACTGGGCCGAGGAAGGGAGCTCGACGGAGAAGTTGTTCTGGTCTCAGTATGCTGAGACCGGACACCCGGTGCCCTTGAGCGACCAGCTGAAGCAACTAGTCGAGCTCCATAAGGTAGCCGAACAGGCCATGAAGGGTCTTATAATCCGGCTGTGGCCTGGAGAGGCCATGCCTGGGAGCTATTTCGGACTGGTAAGGCGTATGGCGGATGCCTGCTAGTGGCTTGAGGTTATCAAGCGCTCCGTCTGCATCGAGGGTGCCCGCAGGGCCTTTGCCCGTGTGAAGGTACATAGGGGAAAAATGGACACGGAGCGGCTGGTGAAGGATGGGCCACCACAGGGCAAGGAGCATCGACGCCCTGAGATGTATTATGAGGGCATCCTGAAGGGTGCCCGCCTTGTGGCGGATGAATGTTCCAAAGATGTAATATTTGAATGAACTTGCTCGTGTGATCCTGTACGCTGAAAACTTGTTCATGTGCGCTATGCAATGCTTGTTTTAATTTAAAATATTACCTTCTATGCGGCCGTTTATTAAACCTGAGAGATGGCGAGTCATCGGCTTCTGCCCCCATGCCACGAGTGCTGGGGTGTTCGGGGGAAAACCTGAGCACTCTTTTTCCCATTCTTGTGTCCTTCGAGGGAGGTGCTCAGCCCAGCGAACAAGGCAATCGGACTATAATGCGTTATCACTCTCACTTAGCCAGAGAATTCTATAATTTTAAATTTCGGCGAAGCCCCCAGTATTCGGAAGACCGAGTTCGGGGTGCTATACACGCCTTAGGCCGGACAGAGCCGACTCCTCGCTCTAAGCGGCATAGGTCTTTAAGGACTCGAAACCTCTCGAACAGTGACCAACTCTCGCCCTATCATGATGGTCAGTTTTAGCTTTCTCTACTGAGGTGCTTAGCCCAGCTCAATCAGGGCACAATCGCAGTAGTTCTCCCAACGCTACCTTAGCCGATATAACGGAACGTAAGCTACCAAAACATGGGAGCCGGGCAAATCCAACTATTGACCCAAGACATGATTCGGAGCTGATGCATATAATGCTATAAGTTCGGGGTGCAGCACTTGTGAAAGTGTTCGGACTTATCACGTCGTATTATGGGGTACTAAAGCCCCTAGCGTATTTGCCGTACCATAGTGTACGGTTGCTAGATGTCTTTGAAGAACATATATATAAAAAGGAACGAATAGAGAATGCAATAATAGACTGAAGCTATGCATTTCTATTCAAAAGAAAGTGTGCATTAAAGCAGAACGATACAAATGATGCGATAAGCAAGAGATGGGACTATCTGACATGTCCCCTCCAGGGGCAAGCTGCGGAGTTGTATTGAAAACAGGTATTTTGCTCGTTATGAGACCACCTGGGAGTTCCATGGTATGATGTAGCTTTTCTGCCTCCCTGGTTGTTGTATCGTGTGTTCGGCGATTATACTACCGAACAGGTCTTCCGGAGAGTAAGGTCCTGAAAGAGATAAAAAAATGATAAAATTGGCAGCCCCTAGTGCGGTCGAGCCGTGTATTGGGGCGTGCCGTTGTCATGCCCCTCCCCCTTTGCCCATGGCATTTTCAGAGTGTAATTATGTACGCGTAGTACTGATTTCACAGTTTCGCGAGGGCTGGGGTTGGGGCCGCATTGCTACGCTTGCTCGGAATGTGCCAGGCGGTCCTGTTGTAGGTTACTCCGGGCGCGCTTGGCGGTGTTCAGACATTTAATAGCCGAACTGGAGAATTGCCTTGAGAGGCTGCTTTGTACTTCTGCTGCGAGGGCTGCCGTATGCTCCTCTGCTCGGAGAGAGCGTTCGGTGTTTCCATTGACCGTAATGACTCCTCGAGGTCCTGGCATCTTGAGCTTGAGGTATGCGTAGTGCGGCACCGCATTGAACTTTGCAAATGCAGTTCGCCTGAGCAGTGCCTGATAGCCACCGTGGAACGGGACTATGTCGAAGATTAACTCCTCGCTTCGGAAAATATCCGGGGATCCGAAGACCACTTCAAGTGTAACTGAGTTTCGGTGTCAAAACCGGCGGATCTCGGGTATGGGGTCCCGAACTGTGCGTCTAGGCCTGATGGTAACAGGAGGCAAGGAACACGATGTTTTACCCAGGTTCGGGCCCTCTTGATGGAGGTAAAACCCTACGTCCTGCTTGATTAACATTGATGATATGGGTAGTACAAGAGTAGATCTACCACGAGATCAAGGAGGCTAAACCCTAGAAGCTAGACTATGGTATGATTGTTGTATGATGAAGTTGTCCTACGGACTAAAACCCTCCAGTTTATATAGACACCGGAGAGGGTTAGGGTTACACAAAGTTGGTTACAATGGTAGGAGATCTTGAATATCCGCATCGCCAAGTTTGCCTTCCACGCCAAGGAAAGTCCCATCTGGACACATGACAAAGTCTTCAATCTCGTATCTTCATAGTCCTGGAGTCCGGCTGAAGGTATAGTCCGGCTACCTGAACACCCCCTAATCCAAGACTCCCTCAGTAGCCCCTGAACCAGGCTTCAATGACGACGAGTCCGGCGCGTAGATTGTCTTCGGCATTGCAAGGCGGGTTCCTCCTCCAAATTCTTCATAAAAGTTTGTAAACACCAAGAGTAGTGTCCGGCTCTGCAAAATAAGTTTCCACAGAGAGAATAATATTAACACAAATCTAATCCGCTGACGTATTCCGCAGCGTGACATCACACTACGGCCAAGCCTTTATTCGAATCGTTTTCACGTTTCCACCTCAGCGTGTTTTGTGAGGCGGTTTTCTTGGCACGTCTTGTCAAAGCAGAGATCGTGTCCCCTTTATTTACGGGATACTCATCAATACGGACGTGGGTAACCCAATCGTGCCCGTTAGCATGTCTTCTCGATTAAAGGCGAGTCCCAAACGGATACGGGGAGGGCTCCTGGTATTCAACCTCTTATAAAGAGACCAAGGCCTTACTCCTTTTCTCCAATCTCAAAACAAGTTCGCCCGTCACCTCGAGTTCCAACACCCTAGGCTCCAGATTCTAGGCGCTTCGGACCTTCGACAATGTCCAGTTCCGACCTTCAAGGCCGATGGATGCCCTCCTCCGTCACGGAGGAGGACGTGCTAAAGTTGAGAGAGGCTAAGTTCTTGACCGCCGAAATTTTGCATAGGTTGCCTGCTCAAAGGCAGGCTATTCCCAGTCCCCAGCCCGGTGAGAGCATAGTGTTCATGTCTCACTTCCTTTGGGGGTTAGGCTTCCCGATGGATCCCTTCGTGAGGGGGCTGATGTTCTATTATGGGATGGAATTTCATGACTTAGCTCCGGAGTCCATCCTCCACATTTCCTCATTCATCGTTGTGTGCGAAGCATTCCTCCGTGTTACTCCTCACTTCGGATTATGGCTCAAGACCTTTGGAGTGGAGCCGAAGATGATCGAGGGACGGCACGCAGAGTGCGGAGGCGCTGTCATAAGTAAGAATGCTGATGCTCCATGGCCCGAGGGCTCATTTCAAGAGGAGCTCGGCTTGTGGCAATGAGAGTGGTTCTATATCACCGCTCCTAGGAGCGCCAAGTGGTTGGCGTCCCCTGCCTTTCGCTCGGGTCCCCCACCACAGCTAGCGTCATGGGTCAACAAAGGATTAGATTGGGGGTTATCCAAAGATACCTCAACCTGGTCAAGGTGACGCAGGTCATGCTGATTCGCCGAACACTGCCCAGCAAACATCGCTCCCTTCGTCTGTGGGAGTTTAATCCAGAGGGACCACGAGCTCTCCAGCATTTTATGGGAGCAACGCTCATGGAGATGTATAAAATGTTCTTCGGATCACAAGCAATGTGTCCGGATTTGACCGAGGACGTAGGTTTAAGCTGCAATCGCCCGGATACTCAAGTAAGTAACCTTGTGCCCGGACTTGCAATCCGTAAAGTTGTCGTAAATTTGCCCCTAGAAGAGCTGTCATTTTGAACAGGAGTGGATAGCGAAGGCAAAGCTGATCAGGTGTCCGGCTCCCCTTCCTAAGACCAAGCCGGATCCCGTGCTAGTCAGGATGTTGAAGATCGTGCCTTTGGAGGGAAGTGAGGGGGAGGACAAGGAAACTATGGCCTCCTTGAAGGAGGCTTCTCCGAAGGGAAGAACCGACAATTCCTCTCCTAAGGGGAAGAAGACGGCTGCCTCTGATGACCCGGAGACCATGGCCTCAAAGCGGGGGAAAAAGTCCTCGTCAGAGGGTCTGACGCCGGGGAGATCCTCGGCCGAACTACGCCCTCAAAGGGATCAGCCCTCCAGCGAGCCGTAAGTAGAGAAAGATTTTCCTTTAGAGGGATGAGAGAAATCCTTGCTTTTTATCTGAGAAGATTAACCAAAATTTTACTTTGTAGCTCGGACCTCAGCCCTTCTCAGCAGAGCTCGTCTTCGGGGGATCTTCTTCCGGAGATGATGGAGAGTGGAACGCCTCCCCCTGCCGTACCGCCCGGCGAGGCGGGCGACCCTGAGGTGTCGTCGCGGAGGGTTTCTCCGAATCCGGCAGGGGTGGAAGGTAGCCATATGTCCCCCAAGGTTCTCCACGTCCGGCCTTCGATGGAGGTCATAGGACGAGTGCGGCACCGTCCGATGCACGGTCGGAGGAGCTGACGATTCTGCTAGGGTGAGCTTCTATCTCAGAGGAGCACCGCGCATTGATGGGTACGGTGATTGGAAGGATTTCATCCGCGGAAAGCGGATTGCATGAGGCCGTCAGAAGTTTTCTGACGGATTTTGAGGTACGTTTGATAATGTACTTCTTTGTCAGTTGCGCATAAACAAGATGCACCGTGTGTAGATAGTAGCCCCTGAGACTCTGTGCGTTGTCAAAATTGACGGTGCGCAGAGGGTCATAATCCCGGTCTAAAATGTCGCCTTTGTATACAGGTGGCGAAGTGTCCGAAATCGAGCGAACTGATGATTTTGCCAAACTAAAGCGGCAACTTGACGTGGCAGATGCCGACATCGCGCTCGTCAACAAGCGGCTTGATGAGGCTTGAGGTATGCAATTCCTCGGGCGGCATCTGGTAAGAGGAGCTTTATGCCAGTATCTTACAATGTGTGTGCTTGACGCAGATGGTGCGGCCACCATGGAGAGTCTTCGGGCGGAACTTGCCCGAGCTAAGGAACAAGCTAGGAAAAGTGATGCGGCTGCCAAGAAGGCCCTTGAAGGGCTGAGAGCCGAACAGGCTGCTCACTGCCGAAGCAAGAATGAGATGGCCGTGATGGCCGTGAAGTAAAAAAGTGCTGCTGACCGTTGCAAGTTTCTTGAGAAAGAAGACCAGGCGAGACAGACGGACTTAGAGAAGGCCGTTGCTGATGCCAAGGACGCTCGCTCTGCGATGAGAGCTGCGAAGGAGGAGCTGCGTCAGGCCGGACAGATTGCGGCTAGAAAGCCCTTTATGCTGCGGAGGAAGTTTTGTGATCCGAAGTTTGCTCCGTTGGACCAGATGTGGAGTGCGGAGGACACCTATCTGGATTTGGCAGCGAGTGCTACTGATGCGACCGAATACTTTTGAGATCAAGAAGATCGCGAAGTGGAAAGGCTTTTCTGGTCGCAGTTCCAGAATCCAGAGCGTCCACTGGCAGTGGATGATCGTCTGGCTCAATGGGCCGAACTGAATAGATTGTCCGGACTCGCCATGAAGTACGTCAGCTTGGTGCCGAAGGAGATCGGAGCCGAAGAGTTACTTCAGCTTGGTGCAGCAATTCCTTGACGCGGCGCCACGTATCGATGCGATGAAGAGGCCAGCATGCATAGAGGGCGCACGGATGGCTCTTGCCCGTGTCAAGACATACTGGGCAGAGATGGAGACCACCGTTGTTGCATCCCGAGATTCGGACAAAAGCCGAGTACCCTCCGAGCACTATTTTCAGGAAGTCCTTGAAGGCGCTCGTGTAATAGAGACGTAGTGCTCGAAGGATGCTATGTTCTGATATCATATGTAATTATAAAGCAATATTTTGATGAATTGTAGTAGCCTTTTATACTTGTGCCTTCAATTATTTGGAACACCTCCTGTGCGGCCGTTTTAAGATATATGTACAAAATCTGAAAGATTGCAGTCATTGGCTTCAGCCCCCACGCACATAGTGCGGGGGTGCTCGTAGAAGGCGCATTTCAAACTTAATCCAATGTCTTGGTCCTACAAAGGAGGTGATAGCGCAGCGAGGTAGGCAACCGGACTATAATGCTTTAACACTTTCACTTAGCCATAGGAGCTTGACAATGGGACTATTTAGGTAGCCCCTGGTGGCGACTGCGCTCGCCCGAATTCGGGGCGCGTATGTGCTTGGCCGGGAAACGGCCCTTCGTTAATGCGGAGGAATCCTACAGATTCTGGAGAGTATTGAGTAGTTGACCAGTCTCACGCCATATCATGACAGTCGGTTTTCGGCTTTCTCTACTAAGGTGCTCGCCTGGCCAAACCAGGGCACAATCGCAGTAGTTCTCCTGGTGCTGCCTTAGCCGATAGAGCAGAACGTAAGGCGGCCGAACACAAGAGCCGGGCAACCCAACATTTGACCAAAATCATGACTCGGAGCTGATGCATATAATGCCAAACTCGTGACGCCGAACACTCCCTAAGGTATTCAGTCTTTATGAGAGCGGGCGAGGTAACACTCTGAGGTATAAGCCCCTAGTGTCCAGGTACGCGCAAGAATTCTGACCTGGCCACATGCCAAGACGCCAGCCTCCTCCTTGGTCATAGAACCAGGGGATGTGTATCAACAAGAGACAATAAAAAAAGGTTTACGCAGGGTCTTAATCTGAAAAGAATCCTTGGAATGGGTCCCTACTGCACGTCTGCGCCTGTGTCTTCGTTGTGCCGTATCCTGGACGGGTGCATCACGATGTTCATCTGTAAAAAGAGAGCAACTAAGTTGAAAAAGGGGCGTGCCGAATAAAAGTTATATGAAATAAACAAAGTGTAAAGTAAGATATGAAAAATTGAGCATTATTGTCTCTTATTTATACGTGTGAAGCCCCTAGTGCAGGGCTATATGGCCACTGAGCCTTTATCAACGATACTTTTGTGCCAGACTCGTCTATCCGTGTCCGTGGTCTTAATGACCTGTTCCGATGTTCTGGCTGGTGAAGCCATTGTATTGTGGGGCTGTTAAAGCGGCCGCACAATCCTCCGCTTGGGGGAGGTGTTCTCACTGCTTCCCCTTTAAGGAGATGATGCCGCGTGGACCGGGCATCTTAAGCGTGAGAGATGCATAATGCGGTATTGCGTTAAAGCGGGCGAAAGCTTCGCGTCCTAGTAGTGCTTGATAGCGACTTGAGAATGGGACGATGTGGAAAGTCAGCTTTTCGCGATGGAAGTTATCGGCAGAGCCGAAAATAACCTCGATTTGGAGAAAACCCATGCAGTGGGTGTCCAGACGTGGCGTTACTCCTTGAAAGCAGGTTTTGCTGTGGCGAATTCTTTTTGGGTCGATCCCCATGTGGCAGATTGAGTCCTGATATATGAGGTTGAGTCCGCTGCCACCGTCCATAAGGACATTTGAAAACTGGAGTCCGCCAATTATTGGATCGAGTACCAGGGAAGTCCAGCCTGGGTTCCTGACACTTCTAGAATAATCCAGATGATCGAAGATGATTGGTTTTGACAGCCAGTGGCGGGATTCCTTTGGGATAGGCCGTGGGGCGCGTACCTTTATGGGCGCCGCACGCTTTGTTATGTGGAGTAAGTTTACTATTTTTACTTCTTGTGGGAAATTCTTTTGTTTCCTGGTACTCTGCTTTTGGGGTTCGTCCTCGTCTTTGCTTGGTGTGTCGAGCCCCTTGTGTTCGGCGTTGAGTCTGCCAGATTGTTTGAAAACCCAACAATCTCTGTGGGTATGGTTAGCAGGCTTTCCGGGAGTGCTATGTATTTGACATATCCTATCCTAGATTTTGTTTAGGTTGGATAGGTCGTCCCTGTTATCTTGGAGGGGCGGCTTTTTCTGATTCGGTCATGAGCTTTTGAATCCGGCGTTGACTGCCGTGCTCTTCCGACTTTTTTCCTTAGTCCGGCAACGGTCCTTATTGCGTCGCGGTTTTCCGTTTCCATCCCTTGTTTCGGATGTACTTGGGTCACTGGTGGTGCATCTTGCCAACCAGCTGTCCTCTCCTGCGCAAAAGTGGGTCATGAGGCTTGTTAGTGCGGCCATTGTTCTTGGCTTTTCTTGGCCGAGGTGTCTGGCGAGCCATTCGTCTCGGACATTATGCCTGAAAGCCGCTAAGGCTTCAGCGTCCGGACAGTCGACTATCTGATTCTTTTTAGTAAGAAATCTATTCCAGAACTGCCGAGCTGACTCTCCGGGCTGTTGAGTTATGTGACTAAGATCGTCTGCATCCGGAGGGCGGACATAGGTCCCTTGAAAATTTGCTCGGAAAGCATCCTCGAGCTCTTCCCAACTTCCGATTGTGTTTTCCGGAAGGCTTTTGAGCCAATGCCGGGCTGGCCCTTTAAGCTTGAGGGGTAAGTATTTTATGGCGTGGAGGTCATCTCCTCTAGCCATATGTATGTGGAGGATATAATCCTCGATCCAGACTCCAGGGTCTATTGTTCCATCATATGCCTCTATGTTTACGGGTTTGAATCCCGCTGGAAATTCGTAATCCAGGACCTCATCGGTGAAACATAGGGGGTGTGCGACACCCCTGTATTTGGGTGTGCCGGATTCTGATAATGGCTTTATTGCATTGCTTACGAGAGCTTGCTTTCTTGGCCCGTAAATGGACCTGGCTGGGCCATGATGCGAATCTTTAAGTGGGTCGCATGCCGACTTAAGTGCGACACTGCTTGCCGCTTTATGCTGGCCATGGGGTCGTCTATCCGACTGTGTGGCTTTCTCACTTTTGGAATGCGAGGGCTCTAAGGCTTCCTCATCGAATTCGGGCAGTAGCTTTCTCTTCGGATTTTAGTGTGGCGACTGTCGCCGTATTTGTCTGCGGTATTGATTACTTTACTCCATCTGATCCTGAGTGCGTCTTCCGCAGTTTTTAGCTTCCGCTTATGCTTTTTCAGGCTGCGTGCGGTTGCAACGAACCGTTTGTGGAGGTTCTTCTGCTTCGTGGGCTTGTCCGGTGTAGGGTCGTCCGGAATGCCATTTTCGCCGGGGGAGGGATGTTCGGTTTCTCTATCCGGGTTGTCCTGTTGGGACGGTTGCTCTAAGGCATGCTCGTCGTCTACCGGCTAATCCTGCTCTATGGCTGGGTCTTTATCGAGGCGGGGCTTGGGTCGGCGTTTACGCTGACGCTTTGATTGTTTTTTGAGAGATCAATCCCTCTTTCCATCCCCGTTTTCCTCGTTGTTGCTTCCTTTAGGGGTATCCACCATGTACACATCGTGAGATGAGGTGGCTGTCCATGCCCTATAGGCGTTGGTTCTTGGTTGTCTCCTGCATCATCGTCCATACTGTCGATGTCTTCAGAGTCGAAGTCGAGCATGTCGGTTATGTCGTCGACAGTGGCTACAAAGTGGGTGGTGGGTGGTTTTTGAATTTCTTCATCATCCGAATCCCATCCTTGCTGACCGTAGTCCGGCCAGGGCTCTCCTGATAAAGAGAGAGACTTTAGCGCATTCAGGATGTCGCCGAAGGGCGAG
>NW_021226070.1:0-1262 GCF_002162155.2 Triticum dicoccoides
GGGGGGGGGGGTTAAAATAAAGATGACCCTTGAGTCTGCAGAACCCAAGGGAAGGAAACGACTAGGTGGTGAATGGTAAAACCAATGTTGGGCATTGCTGGAGGAGTTTTATTTAAGGCGAACTGTCAAGGGGTTCCCATTATGACCCAACCGCGTAAGGAACGCAAAATCCGGGAACATAACACTGACATGACGGAAACTAGGGCGGCAAGAGTGGAACAAAACACCAGGCATAAGGCCGAGCCTTTCACCCTTTACCAAGTATATAGATGCATTAATTAAATAAGAGATATTGTGATATCCCAACAAGTAAACATGTTCCAACAAGGAACAACATCTCCATGTTCCAACAAGGAACAACATCTTCACCTGCAACTAACAACGCTATAAGAGGGGCTGAGCAAAGCGGTAACATAGCCAAACAACGGTTTGCTAGGACAAGGTGGGTTAAAGGCTTGGTTCAACAATTTAGGGGCATGATAAGCAAGTGGTAGGTATCGCAGCATAGGCATAGCAAAAGAGCGAGCAACTAGCAAGCAAAGATAGAAGTGATTTCGAGGGTATGGTCATCTTGCCTGAAATCCCGCAAGGAAGAAGAACGAGTCCATGAAGAAGATAAACGGACGTAGACGAACGGGTCCTCACAAACGCGACGTTACCGGAACCAACCCGAAGAAGCAAACACCGGAAAGAAGCATACAACATAGTAAACAAACCACACATGAACATGGTATGATATGCGGGGTGCGGTATGCGATGCATATGCATGATTAGACAAGGGATGCATGAACCTGGCCTCAACTTGGAAATCCAAGAGTGCCGCTGAAAAGATGAGGCGATTTCGGTTGAAATCGATATAAAGATCACCGGAATCGGATGGATGGTTTGAAAATGGCAAGCAATTCAAATATGGTGTCGGTCTGTGATAAACAACGAGTAGCCATCTAAATGCATCAAGATAAACATGCTACAGCACTTAAACATGGCAACAAAATACATGGCAGGGATCCACTCATGATGCTTATCAAAAGATGAACACTGAGCTACGGCCAATTCAGCCATTAACAGGTTCAAACAAGCATGGCAAAAGAGCAATTGACAAACAGATCTCAGACTTAGTGAAATTAGCACTTGTCTAGAATTTCAGATCAGATTGCACTCTTTGGAGCATGAAAACTATATGCTACAGGACCTGAACATGGCAAAGTAAAGCATGGCATGGAGCTACTCAAAGAGCTTAACAAAAGTCCCTTAGTGACCTT
>NW_021226071.1:0-1385 GCF_002162155.2 Triticum dicoccoides
AATCATGGAAATCGCTCTGGGTCCCCAAAACGGTGAGTAATAGTGCACGAAACAGACCAGAATCGGCCAAAATTGTGAGTGTTGATGACCAACACGTAAACGCACCCAGGGGTTCGTCAATCGTGGAAATCACTTCGGGAACCCAAAACTGAGTAATAGTCCAAGAAACGGGCCAAAATCGGCCCAGACTGCGATTCTTGACGACCAACACGTAAGCACATCTTGGGGTTCGACAACCATGGAAATCTCTTTAGGACCCCAAAACAGTGAGTAATAGGCCATGAAACAGGCCAGAATTGGCCAAAACTGCGAGTGTTGATGAGCGACACGTAAGCGCACCTCGGGGTTCAACAACTATGGAAATCGCTTCGGTACACCAAAACGACGAGTAATAGTCCACGAAACGGGTCAGAATTGGTCAAAACTTTGAGTGTTGACGACGGACACGTAAACACATCCCGGGGATCGTCAATCGTGGAAATCGCTCTGGGACCCCAAAACAGTGAGTAATAGTACACGAAACGGACCAGAATCGGCCAAAATAGTGAGTGCTGATGACCGACACTTAAACGCACCCTGGGGTTCCTTAATCGTGGAAATCACTCCGAGACCTCAAAATAGTGAGTAATAGGCCATGAAACGGGGCAGAATCGACAAAAACTGTGAGTGTTGCTGACCGGCACATAAACGCACCCCGGGGTTAAGTTCGTTAATCGTGGAAATCACTCCGGGACCACAAGACAGTGAGTAATAGTCCACGAAACGGGCTAGAATCGGCCCAGACTGCGAGTCTTGACGACCAACACATAAGCACACCATTGGGTCCGACAACCATGGAAATCACTTCGGGACCCCAAAACAGTGAGTAATAGTCCATGAAAGAGCCCAGAATCGGCCAAAACTTCGAGTGTTGATGACCGACACGTAAGCACACCATGGGATTCAACAACTATGGAAATCACTTCGGGACACCAAAACGGTGAGTAATAGTCCACTAAACGGGTCAGAATTGGCCAAAACTTTGAGTGTTGACGACGGACACGTAAACTCAACCTGGGGATCGTCAATCATGGAAATCGCTCTGGGTCCCCAAAACGGTGAGTAATAGTGCACGAAACAGACCAGAATCGGCCAAAATTGTGAGTGTTGATGACCAACACGTAAACGCACCCAGGGGTTCGTCAATCGTGGAAATCACTTCGGGAACCCAAAACTGAGTAATAGTCCAAGAAACGGGCCAAAATCGGCCCAGACTGCGATTCTTGACGACCAACACGTAAGCACATCTTGGGGTTCGACAACCATGGAAATCTCTTTAGGACCCCAAAACAGTGAGTAATAGGCCATGAAACAGGCCAGAATTGGCCAAAACTGCGAGTGTTGAT
>NW_021226072.1:0-1202 GCF_002162155.2 Triticum dicoccoides
TGTATGAATTAATGCATGTATATATTAGTATATACGTATTTTGTATGTTTAATTAGTTTAGATTATTTAGATTATTATTTTTTCACTATTATATATGTATGAATGCATGTTAGATGGATATAATTAGTGTTTAATTAGTATGGAAATTTTTTATATAATGTTGTTTTTCAGTTTTTTAATGGATGTATAGAAGTTGTGTTTTCTGTTTTTAGTGTTAGATGCTTAATTAGTATGAAATAGTATATAGATTTTTGAAATAGTAGAAATGTTAGAAATTTTAGTTATCAAAATCCAATCATTAAAAAAATGTTACTTTTTGCGGGCATATAGCTAGTATTTGTTCTCGACGATGCCCGGCCCGCATCCTCGCCGTCGACCCGTCGGCGATGACGTCCAGCCGACCCATGTCCGGGACTGGGCTCCGCCGGGCTGGCACTAGGAGGTGCTACCTGGAGGGGCGCGCCGCTTGATGAGGAACCCGGCCCCGGGTCCCGTCGTCGACCCTGATCTCGTTTGGTGGCATTCGCGTGGGCCAGTTTCGGTGCGGAGGGACCCGGCCCCGCCGGAGGTGGTACGTCACCGTGTCAGGGAGGAGGACGAGCACGTCCATCGCTACATGGTTGCGTTAGAGGGCGGCAGGTTCTCCAATACCTGGCAGTATCTTCGGGGATCTCACTTCAGCTATGATCCTGTGAGGGTTCCTTCTCTTTGGGTGTCCACCGCCCGCGCCGCAGGAACCGCGGGTGTCCTAGATTCTTCGGTAGTATTCGATCTTTAATTAGCTAGCCAGTGATGTACTATTCCATATTATATATTATTTGAGACGATGTATTCGAGATTATATCTATTATTCTAGACGAAGTATTTGAGATTATATCTATTATTCGAGACGATGTAATTTGAATACTAAATTGTTTTATATTTCTTTTGAATTAGTTAAATAAAAGCTATGGCAGACAATACCGACAGAGAGGGAGAACAGACCATGTTCGATATGATACGCGGGGCAAATGATGATCAGAATGAAGAAGATTATGACGGCTCCGAATTTCTAAACAACACCGGAGAGGGTGATATGATATTCGATCGCGACGACCGAATTGATGAAGTCATGAACTACGATTATGACGATGACGAAGAACAAGTTGATCCTGAAACAACAAAGACCGGCGAGGTATATATATTTATATAAGCAGGTATCT
>NW_021226073.1:0-893 GCF_002162155.2 Triticum dicoccoides
TAAGCATAAACAAAAAGGAAAAACAAAATCTACTTAGTGAAGAAAGCAAGCAAGCACACACGAGAATATCAACCCCACGCTATTGCTCCCCGGCAACGACGCCAGAAAAGAGCTTGATAATCCCCAAGTGCAAGGAATCATCGTAGCAATTTCCAAAGGTGGAAGTGATAAGTATGAAGTATCGAACCCACAAGGAGCTAAAGGTAAGATCAATATTCTCTCAAGCCCTATCTGCCACTGATACGACTCTACGTACACCGAACGTTTGCTTTCAACTAGCAACGAGAAATAAAACTATGTTGTGGGTATGAAGAGGGTAACTTTGTATGATATCGGAGAGCTAAAATATTAAAGTAGGTGTTGTTATCATGAAGTTGGAATATATTACTAAATATTATAAATAGCGAGTGTGGAATAATGGTGGATCGATGTGCGGAATTGTCCTAGGCAATCGTTAACAAGACCGGTAATCACTATTGCAGTTTCATATGAGGGAGAGGCATAAGCTAACATACTTTCTCTACTTGGATCATATGCAATTATGATTGGAACTCTAGCAAGCATCCTCAACTACTAAAGATCATTAAGGTAAAACCCAACCATAGCATTAAAGCATCAAGTCCTCTTTATTCCCATACGCAACAACCCCCTTGCTCGGGTTTGTGTTTCAGTCACTCACCAACCCACTATAAGCGAATCATGAACGTATTGCAACACCCTACAGCAGGAACCCCTCACGCTTGCGCGACGCGGAGGGCACCATAGGACAGCATCAAAGTAAAACATACAACTCATACCAATCTAGATCATCAATCAACCCAAAGACAAAAGATATCTACTCAAAACATCATAGGATGGCAACACATCATTGGATCATAATATGTGGCATAAAG
>NW_021226074.1:0-993 GCF_002162155.2 Triticum dicoccoides
ATGGTCGACGGGCCCCACAGCCCTCCTGGCTTCGCCCGTGGTGGTGGAGCAGGTGACGGCGGCGACCCTGCACGAGACTACGAAGAGTACCAGCCCGAGCCACTCGACTCTCTGCAAAGAGAAGAGCTTCGCCGCAGGAACGAGGATCCCCTGCGTATTCCCATCGCAGGAGAAACCCCCGAGGCTCGTGCCTTGGAGGAGGCGCGTCTGGCCAATTTGGCCGAGCGCACTCGACTGGAGAACCTTCAGCGAGCACTCGACGAGCGCGCGCAGCAACGAGTTCCCGACACCAGTCGACGTCAATTCTTCCCGCCGACTCAGGTATATCGAACCCCAATTCAGAATTTAGCAGCTGCGACCCGTATAGCAGAGTCCATTCAGCCTTCGCAGTCGGAAGCTGGCAGAGGTTTGCTGCAAATCAGGGATCTGCTCCGGGCAGCAGGAGATCAGAATTCAGTCGTGTCTCAGTCGCGCAACAGAATTCACAGTCGATCTGTCACTGTGAATACGGTTCAGTCGGCTCACAGCCCCAAATCGCCTCCGCGGCGCGAAGGGCGTGAGAATCGGCGAGATCAATATGGCGACAGACTCGACCGAGATGATAGGCGTCGAGTGCCCTATTCCCCTCCGAGGGGTGGGTCTTACGCTCCTCGGCAGCCAGATGATAGGCGTCAGTACAGTACAGGGCGTAGGGTTCCAGTTGACCCCAGAGAGCCAGGCTTCGACGCGCGATCCATTATCGTGCAAGGGTTGGTCGACCGGAACAGAGCCCATCGAGGCGCACTCGACAGAGGTGTACCCACGAGCAGTCGAGTACATGTTTCTGGTCCTGAATGTTTCAGCAGAGCTATCAGAGCCGCAATTATCCCCCCCAATTTTAGGTTGGCAACAGGAGTCAGCAAGTTCACTGGTGAGTCTAAGCCTGAAACTTGGCTTGAAGACTACCGAGTGGCAGTTCAGATCGGTGGTGGGAACGACGAGGTGGCCATGAAG
>NW_021226075.1:0-1196 GCF_002162155.2 Triticum dicoccoides
CATAAAGGGCTTATAAAGAAAATAAATAACAGCATACCACAGTCGGGCGTCTGAGCAACACCACATAAAGGGCTTATAAAGAAAATAAATATAGTGAATATCCAGGAGGTAAAACCATCCCAGGGATACTCAATATTTCAAATAATATAAAGGGGTTAGTCCATAATAAAAATAATCATAATCATCATAAGTCTCAAGTCATGATCCCAGTTCTGTTTTAACAGTTTCTCCTCTGAAGAACGACACTAAGACCGACACTTGACCCATCCCAGACTGTAATCCTTAACCATGGACACGGCTATTCGAATAGGTTTAATCTCTGCAGAGGGTGTACTCTTTACCCACGAGTAACGGATTCCTTTAGTCCATCGGGACTAATTCTGTCTACGGCCTTTTAGTTGAAAACACACCTAACTTGCACACACTAGCTTAACTTGCCGGTGTCTGGAATCACCCACGACACGTGTCAAGCAAAACTTTAAGTGGGGAGGCTACAACCTCGCGTAGAATGGGATCAAAATTATATTGTGCGCTCTAAGGGGTGGCCTCCCCTCTCGGTCTCAACCGGGAACACCCATGCCCCCGGACCAGGTGGCCTGCCTACCAGCTACAACCGGTATCTTCCACCATGGCCTCTCTGTACGGTGTGTGCTAGAAAGAGGTTGACAACTTACTGAACCGTACTCTACTTGTTGTAGAGACGAGTGGTAGTACGAAACAAGTATGGGGGTTACTGGAACAAGACTCGATCTATGGTCGACTCAGGAGGTTTAAGTATTCCCTGCAAGATTAGCATAACGATTATATATCATCCAACAAAACAGAATCACCACTCATCATACCCCTCATGCCATGCCGGACACACTCGTCTCGACGAGGAACTAGGGACAAGCTCGGGTCTACCCAAGACAGAGACTTTCCCGTTATTCTTCCGGTAGGCACGAAAGGCATACGAGGATGATCACTATCACAAGCCTGTCCATTTCCAACAGCAAGGAAATTTCCAATGAGCATTCATGCAAATGATCACATCACCACATAAAATAACGAGTTCTACGTATTGAGGTGGTGTCATGATCGTGTCAAACAATGCATGCAAAATATTATGCCAGGGTTCAGAATGCTTGCCTTCAATGTGTGGAAAGGCAGGGTCCACTCCAAAACTTTTGAAAGTTTGCTTCTCTCTCTCCAAAGTC
>NW_021226076.1:0-507 GCF_002162155.2 Triticum dicoccoides
TGGTGCTCTCGCCGCGGCATGGTCAATACGGTCAATGACCGACTTCCATCGGAAGAGTACTGTATGTGGAGAGGCTGACAGCTGGGTCCATGGCAGCCGCAAGGAAGTGCCTCCTTATTACGCGGAAAATAATTATTCCTCCACCTGATAGCTGGGACCCACTGGACGGGCCACCAGTATTTCGCGAAAAAAACGTTTCCCCTTGACTGCTGGGACCCACAGGTCGGGCCACCGTATTTTGCAAAAAAACGTTCCCCCAGCTGTCAGCTCGGACCCACCGGAAGTGCCTCCTTATTACGAACAAAAAATGAATACCCCCCTGCTAGCTAGGACCAACCTTGGTGGGAGGCTGACTTGTGGGCCTACTAAGTTGACTGGGACGGAGGCCTTTGTCAACTTTAGTCAATATATGAACGATTCTAGCTCCAGTTACCGTACGATGTCCATCCAACGACCGTAGTGCTTCTTCAACCTATGGTTTTCTTGCTCCAGCCGCCCAAAGCAGTG
>NW_021226077.1:0-2386 GCF_002162155.2 Triticum dicoccoides
ATAAGCACAGCATAGAAGTAACTCCCGAGGGTTTGATAATAAAACAGGTAATAGGTTCTACCTCATCATCTACTTCCCAATACCCACATGTTAAACTCATCATAATCATGTAATGTTTGAGGGTTGAAACTAATGCATAAAAGCTAGGTATGAAAAGAGTATGATCAATGTGTTACTTGCCTTGCTGACGATCCGCAAAACCTAGTGACTCATAGTAGCATGCTTCGCACTCCGGGTGTTCTATCGCAAACAAACAATAGCATACAATCAAGCAAAGATGCATGAGTAAAACTCAAATAAGAAGATCTAACCAGAAAGTTCAACTGAAAAACTCCGGTTTGCAAAAAGAATCAAATCAAACGGAGCAACGAAACTCAAATTGCGAAAGAAACAAAATCCGATTACTAATCTGGACTAAAGTCAAATTTTACTGTGTCAAAAATCTTGTTCAAGTTCGTTAAACAGAAAGAGGGCTTCGAGACGAAGATCTAGACGCTTGTTTCACCTGATTTGGATAAACGAGCGAAAAGATATAGTAAAACGAAGATCAGGGCAGAAATCGTGATAAAAAATAATCGCGAAAAACCCTGGAAAAAGAAAAACTGACAAACAGGCTAACAGACAAACATTCGTTGTCTGCAGCTAACGGACGAACAACGTTCGTTAAAACAAACGTACGGCCGAACGTCTGCTAAAAAAGTAAACCGACGGAAAACCGGACGAACCGATCTAAAAAACGAGATCTAGAAAAAACGAATGGTTTTTCTGAGAAAACCAATGAACGGCGGCGACGGCGGCGGCTACCTCCGGCGAGGTCGGCGGCGGCGGCGGCGCGGCTCCGACGGGACGGCGGGGCGGCGGCACGGGATGGCGGGGCGGCGGCGCGGGAGGCGGGCAGCGGCGCGCGACGCGGGCGACGGCGAGCGGGCGCGGCGCGGCTTGGGCTGTCGGGGTCGCGGGCCTCGACTTTTAAAGCCGGCCGGGCCAAGTGTCCTAACCGAACACGGCCCGGTAAGTCGGTTACCTTTTTTTTATAAAATCCTGGCGCAGAAAAACTAACAAAAGAAATAATAAACGGACTCTAAAAATCCCAAAATAAATTTTCACGGTCCTCTAAAAATATTCCGGACAAAGTGAACATTTATTTGGGACTCTAATGCAATTTTGGAAAACGCGTATTTTTCTTAATTCAAATAAAATAGCAATAAAATCCAAATAAAACTCATTATTTGATTTTAGTATTTTTTCCTCCAATATTTCATTTATTTTGGAGAAGTCATATTATCTCCTCTCATATATTTTTAATTTGAAATATTTTCGGAGAGAAAAATTATTAAAACCAAAATGATCCTTGTTTCGATATTTGACAAAATTCAAATATGAAAACGGTGAAATCCCCAACTCTCTCCGTGTGTCCTTGAGTTGCTTAGAATTTCCAGGATCGCAACACGAAATGCAATAAAATATGATATGCATGAATGACCTATGTATAACATTCCATATTGGAAATTTGGGATGTTACACCTCTAGGGCATATTTTCTTCAATTCAGACACAGATTTTGCGGGGCACAGAGATGATAGAAAATCCACGTCAGGATACGTGCTCAGTCTCGTTGGAGGGGCTATTGCGTGAAAAAAAACTCCAAACAATCAATAGTTGCATCGTCCATGATGTATGCAGAATTTATAGCATGTTTTGAGACCACGGGGCAGGCGATGTGGTTAAAGAAATTTATACCCGACTTGGAAGTCGTTGATTGTATTGACAAACCACTAAAGATGTACCGTGACAACCAGCCCGCAGTATTTTATGCTTACAACAACAAGTCGAGTAATGCTGCCAAAACAATAGAGATTAAAGTATTATTTTTGAAAGATAAAATCCAGGATCACACTATAAGTCTCGAGCATATAAGGACAAAGGATATGCTTGCGGATCCGCTTACGAAAGGCTTACCACCCAATGTGTGCGAGGAACACTAAGCCGGCATGGGTTTAAGGGAAAGCATATGATTTCTGGACCATGAGAGGCCGAAAAGGAACATAATTTATTTCAAAATAGAGAGGAATGTTGTAGCTGTCTGATTCTATCGGCAATTGAGCTGTGACGATGAAACATGTTCCATGTATTGATCTGTGATGAAACGAGTAAAGTAAAATGTATATGGTTAAAAGTAAAATTGAGATCAAGGGGGAGAATGTTAGGTTGATGTCCTCCCGTGTGGGCCCAACGGCCCACCGAACCCTTAGATCCGCGCCTACCCACTATGGTTGACGGGCCCCTGTCATGTTGGGCTATATAAAGAGGTGGGGGCCGGGGCACACACTACGAGGTTCGTCACGCAGCCGCCAACCCCACCGACAAAACCTAACAATCTAGGTTAG
>NW_021226078.1:0-1061 GCF_002162155.2 Triticum dicoccoides
CGTAACCATTATCTATAATATGTAAATAGCTCATCCCCACTACCTGATTTCTCTGCCCTCTCATGCTTCCACATCATCTTATTTTTTTCCAGCCGTTTGATTGACCATAGATGGCTCAGATCTGCAGCCAAGAGTTGATCTCCCCCGGGCCCAAGAACGCGTACGGATGCTTTCAATCTGTATTGCCACCTCATGTTAATCGAAACGACTCCTTGACGATCGGGCCGTGTTAATTACTCCTACACATCGGTTCCTCTTCTATAACCGGAGTCTTGAAGAGCCGCTGGAGACGCATCATTTTATCCTCATCTCGCCAGTTCCCAGTCCACCGCATGGAAGATGAGAAGTTGGTACGATCATGAGTTGCCCTTCTCGATGGCGGACGACCCAAACCCAATGCTACTTTCTAGGTCGAGCAGCCCTGGCCTCTTGCTTCCCTTGCAGCTCGGGATTTGGGTGCGGAAGCGGGACTGCCGAGTGCCGACTGCAGGCAGCCGGGCGTCTAGGCCCCTATGCTACTGATTCGAGCGGCGTATCCCCGCATCATGTCAGCGGGCAACAACACGAAGACGTCGTAGTTGTCTCTTTGGTCAACAATGGAAGACGGGCGCCATAGGCTCCCAGTAATTCTCCAACCTGAATGGATCAGATAAGTAGAGTCTCCGCTCACCCTGTACCATGCGTTGCCCCTACCCTCTGATGCGGTAATCACGCCCAAAATCGTTGCCTCCTGCCGCGCCCGCACCTCAAAGATCGGTTGCCAGTCCGGTTAGGCTTCCTCTCCTGAATCCGTAATTTGCTAAATTCATCTGTTAGATGTGAACGTACAAGTACTTTTATTCAGTATTTTTCTTAGGTGACAAGTGAACTCACAAGGAATTTATTTAGTGTGCTTCTTATATCAGAAGTGAACTCATAATTTCAGTGATCTGGGAAATCCAAAATTCAGTGGAGCAAAAGGTTCTTCTCCTCAACCTCTTTTTCCTTATTTGCTAACTGAGATGCCCTTAATTGCTTCATTCCATTATGTCTCAACGAAACAATCTGGTTTGACATGGTTG
>NW_021226079.1:0-1592 GCF_002162155.2 Triticum dicoccoides
GGTTGGGGGGTTTTGGGGGGTTAATTTAGGTGTTTCATATATTGTGTTAGCTAGCTATAATTAATAGAGAGAAGTGTCCTCTCTTATGTCCGTGCTTGGTCGACGCTACGTACTATACATACGTATGGAGAGGACTAGACATGCTAGCTAGCTAGTAAGCAAACGAAGGAAACAGAAGATCGTCATGAACATATATGCATACAGAGAGAAGTGGTATCGACCACCTCTCCTTCTCCGAGAGATTGGTCGAACAACAAGTTCTCGTATATCTATCCGACACTATCGGCTACATATATACAATAATTATCTCTTACAAATATAATCTCCTAACATACGGACGCATGGTCCACATAGTATTCTCCGTCTTCAGCGATCATGTGGTCAAGAAAGAATGCCGCCAATTCCTCTTGAATTGCTCGCATGCGAGCTGATGCTAGGAGTTCATCTCGCTTCCGAAACATCTAATTTGAAGAAGGGGGTCAATACATATATATATATCAATGAATGAAACTCAACACAAATGATGGTAATAAAATAAAATTGTGAATGTTGTTATTTACGCACTTCATATTGTTCATCAGAGTAGCCCCGCTCACAGGTCGTGTGGCGGATGGACTCGGAAACGTAGTATCCATAGAAATCATTCCCTTGTTCCTGCCACAACCACTTTACAAGAAATAGAGGTCAATCAAACTGATAAGCAAGAATGCCAAATGGTATTGATGAAACTAGCACTTGAATCAATAGGGGATGTGTGGAACATGCTACTATAGTACTTACTTTCGGGTGTCTAAATTGCAGCTTCTTCGGGAGTCCCGGAGCTTTTTTGGTGAATTTTTTCCAAACCCTACCAGACAAAGAAAACAATTACTTGATATATCAGGAAATGAACAAAGTTGCTGGTATGGTGGATAATGATCGACTTAACTTACTTCTCGAGCATTTGAGTCATGTCCGCATAGTCCTGGGGATCTTTTCGTCTTGAGTCTAAGACGGTTACTAGTCCTTGCTCAAGCTTAATCTCTAGGAGAATATAGTGGAAACTGCACACACATGCATAACTCATCAATTACATTACTATAACCTTGACTAATATATAAGGGAAACCGAATATGCACAAGACAGTAACACTCACTTGAAGTTGTAAGGAAAGAATATTATATCTTTGTTTTCATTTATGACCAACGATCGCAGCAAGTTGGCCTCGGTATCTGCGGCATGAAATTTAAACTGAGTTGCATCTATGAGATTTGTGTTAATGAACCCAATATCACCGATTTGTCTTTTCTTCAATTCGACGATCTTCAATCTGCATAATATAGTGAGAATAATTATAAATACATGCAATGAAAGAGCTGAGCTATATAGAGAGACTTAATGACAGAAGTAGTACTACTTACAGACAGTAGCAGGTGACCGTTGCTTTATCGAGGGCCAATTGATTTAAAAACTGAAAGAACTCCTCAAATGGAATAGGCAACAGTTCAATTCCAACGAGGTCATGCTCCTTTTTAACTCTCACATACAAAGTACTCCTCCCCCCAGACTCTCTGCAGATTTTCAAGTACCAATCATGCAATCTTTGCATCATC
>NW_021226080.1:0-1151 GCF_002162155.2 Triticum dicoccoides
AGGAAAATAAGAAATTTCCGGGAAAGTAACCGTGGTGGGCATGATACACCAGGGCGCGCATGGCAGGCCAGGCGTGCCCCGATGGGTTCTGCCACCACGAGTACTTTCTGGACTCCATTTTTCTTCCGTTCTGCTTGTTCCCCAAGATAGAAAAATCTTTATATACCCCCCGAACCTGTTGACCTCCGTATCATGGAGAAATCTCCTGTTTTCTTTTATTGTTGTTTTCTGTCAGATCCAATCCACCATGGCCGCTTCAAGCTCCTCCAAGGACAAGTTCTTCACCATCGTCATCAATCCATTTCTGTGGGGGGGGGGAGGGGTGCTGCACATCCGCGATATGCAAGGACCCAAGGGAACCGGTCCGTGGAGGCCAGGCTTGAAGCTATGGAGCAAGAAGTCTTCCAATGCAAAGGGATGGTGGAACGTGGACTAAATGTCAATCATCTCATGGTCATGGACTATACCCGTGATCTCAAGGTGGATGGCAAGTCCATAAAGGACATCGTCTTCTCCGTCAACAAGCAAATCAACTTCCTCCAGAGCCAAACCTACGACCTCCAAAACCAGGTCTTTGAAAATGAGGCAAGGTTTAAAGGTATGAGTTTGGCTGCCGGTTTCAGGATTCGAAAGACTCACTCTTCCTCTTATGATGGTGAACCTCTGCCATGTAAACCCGAAGACAAGAAAGCTTCTACTTCATCACCACCACCTCCTTATTCACCACCAAAAGACAACTGAGTATCGGGTATGGGCACTTCCCTTGGCTTCCGCCAAGCTTGGGGGAGGTGCCCCGGTATCGTATCATCTCCACTATCATTTTTCATTACTTTTTAGTTTGATACATGGTTATCTTTTGCTATTAGATGAATAAAAGTTTAGTTCAATCCTTTCTTTTTGAGAGTTTTCTTAGTGATAAATTCTTGTAATCATGTGCGAGATATATAATAAAGTTTAGTTTGAGTTTTTCCTTATGTACTTTCTTGTTTCAATAAAAAGAAAGGAAATAAATGAAAAAGATCATATACTAAACTTATGGTAGGTGCCGACATTACACAAGGAAAAGTATAAGTAGAATATTTTATTGTAGATTGACAAACATAGCATTAGTCAATGATGCAATTCATGAAATAATTAATAAGGGAAGAGAA
>NW_021226081.1:0-1067 GCF_002162155.2 Triticum dicoccoides
CTTTTTTTGTTGCATTCTTTATATTCTGCTACTTGACTTTGTTGATGATCAAAAAATTGTAACACTAGTTGGATTTCCATGTATTAAATATATTGAGACAGAACATCTTTGACAGCTGGTTGACAAGGACTTCAACAAATTCAAGGTAAAATGTTAGGAATATGATTTATGAAACTGTTTTCTATTTTGATCATGCGACTTCTTTTAAGTGGGTATTATTATATTTATATAGATCAAGAGAAGAAGCTTCGTTGTTGTTGCAACTATCTGCAGTAACCAATTATATACCTGAATCTGCACCCGAGATGGTATATCACCTTTTGAACCTCTAAAAATCTTGAAGTTGAAAATAAAAATTCAAGTAGTATAGATCAACACGATAAGACGATGAAAAGAAAGTATGGCATATATCATGGTGATAATATCTCTAAGGAACAGTTTGTCATGTGGTGTTAGTATGACCTACTCGTCTATTAATATGTGTATTTATCAAAATTAGTTAGTAACATCTTTATTCTGTATTACAGATGATGACAGTGATAACGGAAAAGATGGACAATGATCATTAAGTTGTCAGCAATGGTTCTAATACTATCAATAAAATGATTGAAATTCCCCAGAGTTGCATTATTCAAATTTTAAAAGGGCTTTCCTGTAGTGGGAACATTACGAGAAGAATATGGCCGACTTAGATCATTTGCAAGGAAAAAACAAGCAGCTATTGATAAATCGAGCAAAATGTAACTATGACTGAAAGAGAAAATGAAGATGAAAGTGAAGGCAGTAACAAAAAAAAATAGAACAATGGAATAGCATCAAACATCATACTAACGGAAAAATACCTGTGAAACATACAAGATTTATGCTGAACTATATGGTAAACAAAAAATGGAAGAAACAACAATGGAAGTCAAAAACAATGTTCATCATGAATATAAAATGTTGATTGATTTTATTTGTTTTTTCACGAAAAAGTTCACTTTTCCAAAAAATATTCACGTTTTCAAAAAATGTGTTCAAATTTGAAAACATATTCCAATTTTATAAAAAATTGCATCATCATAAAC
>NW_021226082.1:0-947 GCF_002162155.2 Triticum dicoccoides
AAAAATTTGGAGATGTCATGTGATGTTTTTAAATCACTTTTATGCTAAAATATATTTCATTCATGAAATATTTTGAGCCTTACACTCAATTTTTCTTCTCTGGTCCAGAGTGCATTTTGCACTACAACCTATTTAAATATTTCTTTAAAACTTCTACCAAAATTAAGGGAGGTCAGTAGGAGCCTATTATCCCACTTTGTGCAAAAACCTATTTGTGTCCTTTGAAAAATTTGAGTGAATCAACCTCATCTTCATTCTGGACCAACTTGATGGTTTGTACAGCAACCATGTTTTTACTTGCTCTTTAACCCTTGATTATTTCTCCTACTTGTAGTCCCCCATGTTAAACCCTTAAGTCCAGGAGCATGCACCTTTTGGATCATTTTTGGTTCATGAAATAATGTCATTTATTTCCTGTCCAGAATTGAAGTTTTGTAAAACTTGCACTAACAAGTTTCTTCTTTTGTCCAACTAACATCACCACTCTCTCTTTCATCCACAAAGACACTGATCTGGAGATTTTGGCCACTCCAAGAAATGCCTAAGTGCCCTTGGCATTTTGTCAAACACCTGGTGTGCATGGCCAGTTTTGACATGTTTTTGTCTTTGCATTGTGACCTTGCACCTCGGATCATACTAGCATGTCCACTAGGATTCCAGTTGCTCCTAACCTGGGTCTGTTACTTGCCAGCCTCAACCGCGACCTCTAGCATGCTCTGGCATTTCGTCGAGCACACTCAGTGCGTGCACTGGACGCGCCCAGAGCGCGCGTATTGCACGGCCGAGCCGACACGCTGGCCCCCACGGCTTTGGCCCGCTCTGCAGAACCTCGCCACGCACTCCCCTTCTCTCAGCTACGCGCCAAGCAGCCCCGCCGCGCCCGACAGGCCAAGCGCTAGCCGCCGCCGCCGCCCGATAGCCCTGCGCCGTGCAGCGCCGCCCAAGCC
>NW_021226083.1:0-1055 GCF_002162155.2 Triticum dicoccoides
TTTGACATCCTATCTGCAAGATTTCATAAATAATGCAGTAATCGCTAATATAATTCCAACAGACTCTTAGCATCGCTACGAGTGAGAAAATCTCATCGTAGTCAACTCCTTGAACTTGTCGGAAAACATCTTAACGACAAGTCGAGCTTTCTTAATGGTGACATTTACCATCATTGTCCGTCTTCCTTTTGAAATCCATCTGTACTCATTAGCCTTACGACCATCGAGCCGTTCTGCCAAAGTCTACACTTTGTTTTCATACATGGATCCTCTCTCGGATTTTTATGGCCTCAAGCCATTTATCGGAATCCGGGCCCACCATCGCTTCTCCATAGCTCGTAGGTTCATTGTTGTCTAGCAACATGACCTTCAAGACAGGATTACGTACCACTCTGAAGTAGTACGCATCCTTGTCATCCTACGAGGTTTGGGAGTGACTTGATCCGAAGTTTCATGGTCAATATCATAAGCTTCCACTTCAATTGGTGTAGGTGCCACAGGAACAACTCCCTGTGCCCTGTCACACACTAGTTGAAGAGACGGTTCAATAACCTCATCAAGTCTCCACCATCCTCCCACTCAATTCTTTCAAGAGAAACTTTACCTCGAGAAATGAACCGATTCTAGAAACAATCCATATTGCTTTCGGATCTGAATTAGGAGGTATACCCAACTGTTTTGGGTTTCCTATGAAGATGCATTTTATCCGCTTTGGGTTCAAGCTTATCAACCTGAAACTTTTTCATATAAGCGTCGCAGCCCCAAACTTTTAAGAAACGACAACTTAGGTTTCTCTAAACCATAATTCATACGGTGTCATCTCATCGGAATTACGTGGTGCCCTATTTAAAGTGAATGTGGTTGTCTCTAATGCCTAACCCATGAACGATAGTGGTAATTCGATAAGAGACATCATGGTACGCACCATATCCAATAGGGTGCAACTATGATGTTCGGACACACCATCACATTATGGTGTTCCAGGCGGTATTAATTGCGAAACAATTTCCACAATGTCTTAATTGTGTGCCAAAACTCGTAACTCAGATATTCAT
>NW_021226084.1:0-2812 GCF_002162155.2 Triticum dicoccoides
AAAAAAAAAACTGTGTTTGTCGTGGGATTTTTAGCTGACACTATTGGTCAATTGGACCATCCCACGGATTGCCAACGAGCCATCCATCTGGACCGTCCATTCGTCCCATATCAAACGTCCACCTCAAGCTGAGTTGTCGTCGTTGCTCGCTCAACAACCTTATTCTTCTCCTAGCACTGTCATTGCTCAACGTTATCTCGCCTCCGATGCTACATCACCTCGCCAGCCTATCTAGCCGCTCACCGTCACCCACTCTTTCTCTTCCATGATGTCATCAACCCTCACTACGACCAGCCGGAATCGATGTGTTGGTAGCACCAGCTCCTCTTCCCCGGCCATCGCTATTGGTCCTCTTGGTGGCGTCTTGGTCTTCTTGTTGGACGTGAACAGGTAGAGCGTGCGGGAGGGCAACCTCTACGAGCTTCGGGCATGACGCCGCGGTGATGTCTGGTCGTATGGTGGGGCATCTTAGACGCGGTGGCATGGTGTGGTGATGTGGTGCGGTGGCCTGGACGGAGCCTCACGAATGTTGATTTTTTATTGTTCATCATGTTTACTGATTGTCTACACTCTGTAAAACCTTTCCTTCTGCCGAGTACATGCACTCGTCACATCCGGGGGCGCACACCATTTAATTTGAAGTCTTTATAAGCTCCCGGCCCTCCTGATGATTAGGAATAAGACGACATGTGATTATAGTCATTGTTCACTCACCCAAAAAAAAGAGTCATTATTCACTTTTGTATATACTATATGTCGTAATGCCGATGAGAGTAATATATATACCCATCAGTTCACTTGCATTGACATATATCAACATCTAACAAACTGTTGCTTCTCTACTAATTTCTTTTGCACACGTTAGTAAATGTTGTCCACCAAGTGGAAGAAGGACAACGACTGAAGCTGATGATTTGGGTTGATCCATCTCTCCATTCTCGGCAGAAGAAAGCATCAATCCATTTGTACACTTATGTGGATGTCTGGATATCGTTGTTACAATACATATGTGTGTACGATTTAGAGATAAACTAGGATTCTAGAGTCCATCTTGTATTCCAAGTGATAGGCTTCTTGAACTCCAAGTTTTGTATTTCATATATACCCCCACAAGAGTCAGATCAATACAACAACAAATATTAGCATCCTACAATTTTCACATGGTATCAGAGCGGTCAGTCCAACAACGCCGATCCTAAATTCTTCTACCACTTCCGCACCATGCTGCCCCCCAAGAGATTAATATGTTCTACTCGAGGTCTCGGCACCCAGTCAATTAAAGATTCGATAGGTTTTGTAGTTCAGATTCAATTTTCGAGTTCCATGTCATTAGGTCAATTTCCATAGATAAATTCCAGTTTTTGAAATCCTATCAGAATAGTTTGAGTAGTCTCCAAATAAACCTATTGATCCACCCCATTGTCCGGCGAAAATCTTCTCAACAGAAATCGGTGTTTCGGCGGCCCGATGCCATCGACCTCCTGCCAACAACCTCAAGCCAGCAAGCATGGGCGCGGGTACCATGTGCAGCTGCTCCGAGCCACGTGCAGGAGATAGCGCACACCCGCCGACCCGCACACCAAGACAGGATTACGTACCATTCTGAAGTAGTACACATCCTTGTCATCCCACGAGGTTTGGTAGTGACTTGATCTGAAGTTTCATGATCACTATCATAAGCTTCCACTTCAATTGGTGTAGGTGCCGCAGGAACAACTCCCTGCGCCCTGCCACACACTAGTTGAAGAGACGGTTCAATAACCTCATCAAGTCTCCACCATCCTCCCACTCAATTCTTTCGAGAGAAACTTTTCCTCAGGAAAGGACCCGATTCTAGAAACAATCCCTTATTTCTTTCGGATCTGAGACAGGAGGTACACCCAACTGTTTTGGGTGTCCTATGAAGATGCATTTATCCGCTTTGGGTTCGAGCTTGTCAGCCTGAAACTTTTCACATAAGCGTCGCAGCCCCAAACCTTTTAACAAATGACAGCTTAGGTTTCTCTAAACCATAGTTCATATGGTGTCATCTCATCGGAATTACGTGGTGCCCTATTTAAAGTGAATGTGGTTGTCTCTAATGCCTAACCCATAAACTATCGTGGTAATTCGATAAGAGACATCATGGTATGCATCATATCCAATAGGGTGCAGTTATGATGTTCGGACACACCATCATACTATGGTGTTTCAGGTTGTATTAGTTGTGAAACAATTTCCACAATGTCTTAATTCTGTGCCAAACTCGTAATTCAGATATTCATCTCTATGATCATATCATAGATATTTTATCCTCTTGTCACGACGATCTCTCACCTTCACCCTGAAATTACTTGAACCTTTCAATAATTCAGACTCGTGATTCATCAAGTAAATATACTCAACATCTACTCAAATCATCTGTGAAGTAAGAACATAATGATATCCACTACATGCCTCAGCACTCATTGGACTGCACACATCAAAATGTATTACTTCCAACAAGTTGCTTTCTAGTTCCATTTTACTGAAAACGAGGCTTTCAGTCATCTTGCCCATGTGGTATGATTTGCATGTCTCAAGTGATTCAAAATCAAGTGAGTCCAAACGGTCCATTTGCATGGAGTTTCTTCATGCATATACACCAATAGACATGGTTCGCATGTCTCAAACTTTTCAAAAACGAGTGAGCCCAAAGATCCATCAACATGGAGCTTCTTCATGTGTTTTATACCGATATGACTTACGTGGCAGTGCCACAAGTAGGTGGTACTATCATTACTATCTTATATCTTTTGGCATGAACATGTGTATCACTACGATCGAGATTCAA
>NW_021226085.1:0-774 GCF_002162155.2 Triticum dicoccoides
CTCAACATGTTTGGAAGGTCAATGAAAATATACTTTAACTGAGATGTTGGAAAACATAAACCATTACGTTGTCTTCCTTGTCCAACATCAACTCTTTTAGCATGTCACACTTAATGAGTGCTTCACAATCATAAAAGATGTCCAAGATAATATATCGATATGTGTACCCCTCTTTCCTTATCACTTCCTATTAATTGCAACGATGACCAAGGCTACGTTCATCAACTCTCAACAATTTTTATGCCTCATACTTTCTATGTGTGAAGTTATCACTATCCATAAGATCAATATGAACTCTTTTGTTCTTTCTACTTTCTCAAGATCATAGCAACATAGCAAAGCCCTTGACTCAACACTAATCTTTATTATAGATAGCACACGGACTCACTTACATAAAGAGATTACTAAACAAAACTCAAAACTACTTGATATCAAAACTTCAATCTACTAGATCAAGATACTACCAAAAGGATCGAACTAAATAAATCGGTAAAGATATGAGTGTGATGGTGATACGATACCGGGGCACCTCCCCCAAGCTTGGCGGTTGCCAAGGGGAGTGCCCATGCCCATGTGATTATTTCTCCTTCTTCACGGTTGGTGTTGTGATCTTCTTGGCGATGATGCCCTTCAGGATATGGTTCTCTCCTCGAGCTTATTGATTTGTCGTTTGAGGTCCAAAATTTCTTTACGGAGCTTGCCCGTAACGGCCAAGGCTCCTTTTACCCAAGGATGTTGCATAGCTTCTGGAGAACACATGAAACTCTTTTTTAT
>NW_021226086.1:0-390 GCF_002162155.2 Triticum dicoccoides
AAAGGGTACCCTTTAGTCACGGTTGTTGTCCCCAACCGCGACTAAAGGGTCTTTCTGCGCGGGAACGGAAGCGGCGCAGCCCCTCCCCTTCCCCTATATATACTTGAGGTTTGGGCTGCCTAACACACACGATTCAATCTCCTTCTTGGCGCAGCCCTACCCCTCTCCCTCCTCGTCTCTTGCGGTGCTTGGCGAAACCCTGCTGGATCACCACGCTCCTCCACCACCACCACGCCGTTGTGCTGCTGCTGGATGGAGTCTTCCTCAACTTCTCCCTCTCTCCTTACTGGATCAAGGCGTAGGAGACGTCTCCGGGCTGTACGTGTGTTGAACACGGAGGTGCCGTCCGTTCGGCACTAGGATCATCGGTGATTTGGATCACGACGAGTA
>NW_021226087.1:0-1429 GCF_002162155.2 Triticum dicoccoides
GTTCCCCAACAGTGGCATCCGAGCCTGGTTTTATGCGTAGATGTTATATGCACGAGTAGAACACATAGTTGTGGGCGATACAAGTCATACTGCTTACCAGCATGTCATACTTTGGTTCAACGGTATTGTTGGATGAAGCGGCTCGGACCGACATTACGCGTACGCTTATGCGAGACTAGTTCTACTGACGTGCTTTGCACACAGGTGGCTGGCGGGTGTCAGTTTCTCCAACTTTAGTTGAACCGAGTGTGGCTACGCCCGGAACTTGCGAAGGTTAAAACAGCACTAACTTGATGAACTATCGTTGTGGTTTTCATGCGTAGGTAAGAACGGTTCTTGCTCAGCCCGTAGCAGCCACGTAAAACTTGCAACAACAAAGTAGAGGACGTCTAACTTGTTTTTGCAGGGCATGTTGTAATGTGATATGGTCAAGACGTGATGAGATATAAGTTGTTGTATGAGATGATCATGTTTTGTTGAAGTTATCGGCAACTGGCAATAGCCTTATGGTTGTCTCTTTATTGCATATGATGCAAGCACCAAATAATTGCTTTACTTTATCACTATGCGATAGCAATAGTTGCAAGAGCAATAGTTGGCGAGACGATCATGTGACAACACATTGATATAGATCAAGATGATGGAGATCATGGTGTCATGCCAGTGACGATAGAGATCATGACAGTACTTTGGAGATGGAGATCAAAGGCGCAAGATGATCATGGCCATATCATGTCACATATTTTGATCACATATGATGTTTATCTTTTATACATCTTATTTTGCTTAGTTTGTCGGTAGCATTTTAAGATGATCTCTCACTAATTATCAAGAAGTGTTCTCCCTGAGTATGCACCGTTGCGAAAGTTCTTCGTGCTGAGACACCACGTGATGATCGGGTGTGATAGGCTCTACGTTCAAATACAACGGGTGCAAAACAGTTGCACACGCGGAATACTCAGGTTAAACTTGACGAGCCTAGCATATACAGATATGGCCTCGGAACACAGAGACTGAAAGGTCGAGCGTGAATCATATAGTAGATATGATCAACATAGTGATGTTCACCATTGAAACCTACTCCATCTCACGTGATGATTGGACATGGTTTAGTTGATTTGGATCATGTGATCACTTAGATGACTAGAGAGATGTCTGTCTAAGTGGGAGTTCTTAAGTAATATGATTAATTGAACTTAAATTTATCATGAACTTAGTCCTGGTAGTATTTTGCAAATTATGTTGTAGATCAATAGCTCGCGTTGTTGCTTTCATATGTTTATTTTGATATGTTCCTAGAGAAAATTGTGTTGAAAGATGTTAGTAGCAATGATGCAGATTGGATGCGTGATCTGAGGTTTATCCTCATTGCTGCACAAAAGAATTATGTCCTTAATGCACCGCTAAGGTGACAGACCTATTGCAGGAG
>NW_021226088.1:0-1386 GCF_002162155.2 Triticum dicoccoides
TGATAACTTACGTATAAACATCACGATAACTTTGACAAAGGAGGAAAAGCAGTTGAAAAACCCACCTGAGCAAGTATTTTTCTTCAATGGGGGATGTATATATTCTTTTTGTACAAACCAAATTAGTCATGGGGCAATAATTTCTATTGCATGTAAGAATACTATTTTGTTTTTTTCTATAGTAGGAACTTGAGAAAGTCGTGGAAAAATTTATTCAACAATAACCGGTAACTTATGTGTAAATAACATGATAATATACACACTGCAGACGTGATAACTTACATACAAACATTATGGTAATTTTTGACCGGAGAGAAAAATATTTGACCCGAGAGGAAAGGTTGTTGAAAACATACCCTCAGTAACTTCTATGTAAATAGCATGGTAATATACGGACCGTAGATCTGATAGCACTTACAAACACCGTGGTAACATTGACAAAAGGAGAAAAAATTGTTGAAAAACATTCCCCTAGTAACTTTAGTGAAAATTCCACGATAACTAACATGTCACAGGTGTGGTAACTTATGTAGCCCACGTGCAGGACCTTTAGCCCGAAAGAAACAAGTTGTTGAAAATATACCCCCGGTAACTACTGCGTAAATAACATGGTAACATATGCACCACGGGCGTGATAACTTATCCACAAATACCTCGATAACTTTTACCCATGTGAAGAAGTTGTTGAAAAATATACACCGATAACTTATGTGAAAATAGCACGGTAATATATAAACTGCATACACAATAAATTACGTACAAAGACAAGGTAAATTTTACCAAGAAGCAAGAAAATTGTTGAAAAACATATCAAAATAGCATGATAGTATACGAACCACATACCCGATAACTTACGTGGAAACACTATGGTAATTTTTTTGATCGAAATAAAAAGTTGTTGAAAACATACCCCGGTAACTTATGTGAAAATAGTACGGTAATATGCGACCCGTTTACCCGATAACTTATGGACAACCACCTCGGTAATTAACTTTTTTGACCGCGAGGAAAAAGTTGCTGAAAACATATCTCGATAATTAATGTGAAAATAACACGGTAATATACGAAAGACATACTTGATAACTTACATAGAAACACCGCAGTAACTTTTTGACCAGGAGAAAAAGTTGTTGCAGAATATGACCTCAGAAACTTAGGTAGAAATAGCACGATAATATACAAATCACATACATGATAACTTAGTACAAATATCGTGGTAACTTTTTAGACCGGCAGAAAAAAGTTGTTGAAAACAATTTATGTGAAAATAACACGTAATATATGAACTGCATGTCCGATAACTGACGAATATACACTGTAATAATTTTGACCAACGGGAAACAAAGTTGTTGAAAAACATACTCTAATCCCCAAGGTAACTTGTGC
>NW_021226089.1:0-1937 GCF_002162155.2 Triticum dicoccoides
TGGCGGAGCCAGTGAGTTTGACCAATATTGAAACAATACTACGAAATACTCGTGCACTTTGTGAACTTTCACCTGCAAAAGAAAAACTATGGTCCCACATGTTGGAACAATGTAACATGGCTGTGACCCCAGGAAATAAGCTATGAGTATTCTCAGCTATGATCTGTGTAACACCCATGTGTAATGATGCTATAGTAACCCCTGGGGTTAAGTTAATCATTTTGCTAAAGAAGTGTTTGGTCATCATTGTCTCCTATCTCTTTCAAATTCTAGTTGAATTCAATTTCAAATTTTGAGTGAAATTCAAAATTGCTCAAACATGAAAACTAAAATGTTCAAATTGTCCCAAATAATCCATAACTAATATTGGCAGTGAACCAACATTTTTGCAAAGTGTTTAAGTGCACTAAATTATTTAAAACAGTGGCTAAAGCAAATAAATTAAATGCTTTTTAATTCAAAAAAAAATACTAAACTATTTTATTGTGGTGCCGAACTAATTGTGGTAGTAGCCTAATTCATAATATTAATTTAGGTTCAAGTTTGGTTTATTTTAAAGCTATTTTGTTTTAAAAGGAAATATGAAAATTAGAAAAAATATTAAAAGAAAAATAAAAGTTTCAAAAAGAAATAGAAATAAATGGGGAAGCCCCCTGTCCCCTTTGGGCCTCGGCCCACATTAGTCAGCTGGCCCGGCCTGCCCTCTTCCCTCCTTGTCCTCTACCTCGCGCAACAGGGCGACCGACCGAGGTGACCGAGCCGTCCCCGCCGCACCCTGCTCGCTGCCCGCACCGAGGGGATTAGGCCTCCACAGCCCTCGACGCCTCGGGCATCCCCTCCTACTTGCACGGTCACCCTCCTTGCCTCGCCAGATCTTTACCCCCTCCTCCCCATGCTCGGTTGCTTCCTCTCCTGCCATGGCCGCTTCGACCGACATCATTGCGAGCTCGCCCACATAGCGGCTATTGCTGCCTCGCCCCGTCGACGTGCTGGAGCGATCCGCCGCCGTCCGCTACTTCATCCGCGCCCACGAACGCGAGACAGGAAGCGCCACAGCGACGCCTACGCCATCTTCTCTCTCCTCGAATGCCGACGCCCTTGTCGTTCACTCTGGTCCCCCTAGGCTTCCTCGACCGCGCCCATGAGCTCTCTGTGAGCTCGTACCCTGAATCCCCATCCCCTGCATTGATACGTTGTGGCACCCCGATCCACATGGAACAGGGGGCCTTCGCACATCAGTCCAGGATAACACCTGACGCACGAAAGGTCAATGATACAACATTCCAGGTACAAGAATATTCATCAAATACATGTATATAAGACTACATCATTGATGAATACAATCATCTAGCATAGCCCTAAGGCTATTTAAATGGCGGCGGAAGTTTTGGTTTGGCAGCATATCGACTCTGGCTGGGCTGCACAACTCACATGACTGGCAAGGGTATGACCTAGCGTGACCAAACAAGCGAACGATCCAAGTACGACCTACAAAACTGGCATGACACGCCAGGTCAGTACATTGAATGTACTTGCAAGACAACCAAATACATACCATCCAAACAAATAGGTGACAAAGCAGGAACCAAGCGCATGCAACAACCTATCTCATAGCAGAAACTAAGAATTGTATGATATTAACTAGAGACATGGATCAAAATAAGCACGAACAACATCATATCATCTACTAGCATGGCAAAAACATGACATATTAAAAACATGCTTCTAACATGGCAATGACATAACATGGCTTAGCATAGCATATCAAAACATGGCATAGTCTAGTAGTTCAAGCATGGCATGGTGTTGGGGATATAACTATTAGGTATAACCCGCCCATGAGGGGCCGGATTATACCTATGAATATTCTTGAAGCCCAAGACCAAGGTTGAAGATGGCGAGTTAGTAAGGGCCCAAAGCCCAGAGGCGACTTAAGG
>NW_021226090.1:0-425 GCF_002162155.2 Triticum dicoccoides
ACGTGGATGTAGGATAGCACCACCTATTCGAACCACGGGAAAAACATCCGTGTCTCCAATTGCGTTTGAAATCTCCAAAACCTTCCCTTTACATTCTTGCAAGTTGCATGCTTTACATTCTGCTGCTCATATACTCTTTGCTTGCTTGCTTGATATGTATTGTGTGTGCTGAACTTGTGCCTAAACTCCACTTAAACCGAAAAGGCTTAAAAATTGCAACTTTAGCACAAAGTGTCTAATCACCCCCCCTTTAGACACATCTACTTCTAGATCCTACAAGTGGTATCAGAGCTTTGGTCTCCATTGCCTTGGTTTAATCACCATTGGAGGAAGATGGATGTGTCTACTCTAGGGAGTCTTAGACATAGAGTGCCTATTCTTGATGGAAAATACTTTCATGAGTGGAAAAATGAGATGCTTGTAAT
>NW_021226091.1:0-2027 GCF_002162155.2 Triticum dicoccoides
TTTTGGAATATTTAAGAATTTTAGGAAGAAAGAAGTAGTCCGAAAGGGACACGAGGCCCCACGAGAGTGGAGGGCGCCCCCCCTATAGGGCGCGCCCCCCTATCTCGTGGGCACCTCGTGTGCCTCTCGGACTCCGTTTTCTTGCACGTTACGTATTTTGGTCGGTAAAAATTCATTATATATACTCCTGAAGGTTTTGACCACCTTATCACGCAAATATCCTCTGTTTTCGTTTCGAGTTGTTCCTATTGTAGAATAGAGCAAGATGTCGTCCCAAGATTCGGAGGGGGAGAGCTACATGGCTGATTATATCGCAAACCCAAAAGTATATGGGGATGTGGAAGATTATGGTTGGACCACGGAGGAAGAAGAAGATTATGATCCAAAGGGGAAGGAGGAGACAAGCTCCGATGAAGAAGACGATCTACTACCTCAACCTGGTGATATGCATGTGGAGTTCAAGAAGTCAAGCTTCCCTAAGGTCCAATCTATCCCACCACGTTTTTGCAGGACAGCAAGGCAGCACTATGCAAAAAGATAATGAAACTTGAGCTCGAGAATGAGGACCTAAGGGAAGAAAATTTTAGCCTCAGATGCAAGCTAGAGATGAAAAATGCAACAACTGCACCTTCACCACCTCCGAGGACATAATCACATGGGTATGGGCACTCCCCTTGGCAACTTCCAAGCTTGGGGAAGGTGCCCCGGTATCATATCACCATCACACTCCTATTTTTACCGCTTTATTTAGTTTGATCCTTTTTAGTAGTATCTTGATCTAGTAGTTTGAAGTTTTGATATCAAGTAGTTTTGAGTTTTGCATTGTGATCTCTTTTTGTAATCGAGTCCGTGAGCTATCTATAATAAAGATTAGTGTTGAGTCAAGGGCTTTGCTATGTTACTATGATCTTGAGAAAGTAGAAAGAATAAAAGAGTTCATATTGATCTTATGGGTAGTGATAACTTCACACATAGAAAGTATGAGGCATAAAAATTGTTGAGAGTTGATGAACGTAGCCTTGGTCATCGTTGCAATTAATAGGAAGTGATAAGGAAAGAGAAGTTCACATATAAATATATTATGTTGCACATCTATTATGATTGTGAAGCACTCATTAAGTATGACATGCTAAAAGAGTTGATGTTGGACAAGGAAGACAACGTAATGGTCTATGTTTTCCGACATCTCAGTTAAAGTATATTCTCATTGACCTTCCAAACATGTTGAGCTTGCCTTTCCCCCTCATTCTAGCCAAATTCCTTGCACCAAGTAGAGATACTACTTGTGCTTCCAAATACCCTTAAACCCAGTTTTGCCATGAGAGTCCACCATACCTACCTATGGATTGAGTAAGATCCTTCAAGTAAGTTGTCATAAGTGCAAGCAATAAAAATTGCTCTCTAAATATGTATGACTTATTAGTGCAGAGAAAATAAGCTTTGTACGAACTTGTTGTGGAAGTAATAAAAGCGATGGACTGCATAATAAAGGTCCACATACAAGGGGCAATATAAAGTGATGTTCTTTTGCATTAAGTGTCGGGGAAGCTGATCCACGAACACCTATGGGACCGGCGGACCGAGCCCCTTTCTGTTTGGCGGGGGCGGAGGTCGCACGAAGAGCAGATCGAGGCGAAGCACGCGAGCAGTTTACCCAGCTTCAGAGCTCTCCGGAGAGATAATACTCCTACTGCTGCTTGTTTGTGTATATTGAGTTCTTGCTCGGGAGCAATGAGAGCTACGAGACCGAGCATGAGAGTGTTCCTAGCTTCGAACTGGTCGAACCCCCTCTATGTTGCGCATGGGCCTCCTTTTATATGCTCAAGGGGTCACCGACAGGTGGCAATGTAGACAAGGGTAAAAACGGAAAAAGAATGCGGTAGGTACATCTACCTGCACAGTGTATCATACCTAATCCTGACGGCAGGGGACAAAGGCATTAAATGCCCGTCTGTGTCGCCCAAACAGTGTAGAAAGGGACCGTCAGGGGCGCCACCGCTTGCCACGATGGCTATCTTGTCAGCGCC
>NW_021226092.1:0-1093 GCF_002162155.2 Triticum dicoccoides
CATCCTTGTCATCCTACGAGGTTTGGGAGTGACTTGATCCGAAGTTTCATGATCAATATCATAAGCTTCCACTTCAATTGGTGTAGGTGCCACAGGAACAACTCCCTGTGCCCTGCACACACTAGTTGAAGAGACGGTTCAATAACCTCATCAAGTCTCCACCATCCTCCCACTCAATTCTTTCGAGAGAAACTTTTCCTCGAGAAAGGACCTGATTCTAGAAACAATCCCTTATTGCTTTCGGATCTGAGACAGGAGGTATACCCAACTGTTTTGGGTGTCCTATGAAGATGCATTTTGTCCGCTTTGGGTTCGAGCTTATCAATCCTGAAACTTTTCCACATAAGCTTCGCAGCCCCAAACTTTTAAGAAACGACAACTTAGGTTTCTCTAAACCATAATTCATACGGTGTCATCTCAACGGAATTACGTGGTGCCCTATTTAAAGTGAATGTGGTTGTCTCTAATGCCTAACCCATGAACGATAGTGGTAATTCGATAAGAGACATCATGGTACGCATCATATCCAATAGGGTGCAACTATGATGTTCGGACACACCATCACACTATGGTGTTCCAGGCGGTATTAATTGCGAAACAATTTCCATAATGTCTTAATTGTGTGCCAAAACTCGTAACTCAGATATTCATCTCTATGATCATATCATAGACATTTTATCCTCTTGTCATAATGATCTTCTACTTCACTCTGAAATTATTTGAACCATTCAATAATTCAGACTTGTGTTTCATCAAGTAAATATTCTCAACATCTACTCGAATCATCTGTGAAGTAAGAACATAACGATATTCACTGCATGCCTCAGCATTTATTGGACTGCACACATCAAAATGTGTTACTTCCAACAAGTTGCTATCTCGTTCCATCTTATTGAAAACGAGGCTTTTCAGTCATCTTGCCCATGTGGTATGATTTGCATATCTCAAGTGATTCAAAATCAAGTGAGTTCAAACGGTCCATTTGCATGGAGTTTCTTCATGCATATATACCAATAGACATGGTTCGCATGTCTCAAACCTTTTCAAAAAATGAGTGAGTCCAAAGATCCATCAACATGGAGCTTCTTCATGC
>NW_021226093.1:0-1548 GCF_002162155.2 Triticum dicoccoides
AGTTGCTCCTCAACCTACTGAAAATGTTTACTTTGAAATTCCTTCGGGTATGATAGAGAAACTGCTAGCTAATACTTTCACGGGTGATGGAACATTACATCCCGATTTGCACCTAATCTATGTGGATGAAGTTTGTGGATTATTTAAGCTTGCAGGTATGCCTGAGGATGTTATCAAGAAGAAGGTCTTCCCTTTATCTTTGAAGGGAGATGCATTGACATGGTTGAGGCTATGTGATGATATTGGATCATGGAACTACCAACGATTGAAATTGGAATTTCATCAAAAGTTTTATCCTATGCATCTTGTTCATCGTGATCGTAATTATATATATAATTTTTGGCCTCGTGAAGGAGAAAGCATTGCTCAAGCTTGGGGTAGGCTTAAGTCAATGTTATATTCATGCCCCAATCATGAGCTCTCAAAAGAAATGATTATTCAAAAAATTTATGCTCAGCTTTCTCTCAGTAATTGCTCCATGCTCGATACTTCTTGTACTGGATCTTTTATGATGAAGACTATTGAATTCAAATGGGATTTATTGGAAAGAATTAAACGCAACTCTGAAGATTGAGACCTCGATGAAGGTAAGGAGTCAGGTATAACACTTAAGTTTTATTGTGTTATATCTTTTATGGAAACCGATGCTTTCCGTGAATTTAGCACTAAATATGGACTTGACTCTGAGATAGTAGCTTCTTTCCGTGAATCCTTTGCTACTCATGTTGATCTCCCTAAGGAGAAGTGGTTTAAATATAATCCTCCCATTGAAGTAAAAGTAGTTGCGCCTATTAAAGTTGAAGAAAAGACTATCACTTATAATGATCATGTTGTTCCTACTGCTTAGATTGAGAAACCACCTTTCCCTGTTAGAATAAAGGATCATGCTAAAGCTTCAACTGTGGTTAACAAAAGTAATATTAATTAAGACACCCAAACCCCCTGAGCAAATTAAAGTTGAACCTAGTGTTGCTATGGTTAAAGATCTCTTGGTCGATAATATTGATGGGCATGTTATTTACTTCTACAATGAATCTGCTAGAATTGCTAGACCAGATACTAAAAATAAACATAGACCTGTTGTAGGCATGCCTGTTATTTCTGTTAAAATAGGAGATCATTGCTATCATGGCTTATGTGATATGGGTGCTAGTGCAAGTGCAATACCTCATTCCTTATACCAAGAAATTATGCATGATATTGCACCTGCTAAGATAGAAGAGATTGATGTTACAATTAAGCTTGCCAATAGAGATACTATTTCACCAGTTGGGATTGTTAGAGATGTTGAAGTCTTGTGTGGGAAAGTTAAATACCCCGCTGATTTTCTTGTTCTCGGTTCCCCAGAAGATGACTTTTGTCCCATTATATTTGGTAGACCCTTCTTGAATACAGTTAATGCTAAGATAGACTGCAATAAGGATATTGTTTCTGTTGGTCTAGGGGATATGTCTCATGATTTTAATTTTGCTAAATTTCGTAGACAACCCCATGATAAAGAATTGCCTAGTAAAGATGAAATTTTTGGTCTTGCTTCTATTGCCGTGC
>NW_021226094.1:0-861 GCF_002162155.2 Triticum dicoccoides
TTGTTTAACTTATGTCTGTACTCAGATATTGTTGCTTCCGCTGACTCGTCTATGATCGAGCACTTGTATTCGAGCCCTCGCGGCCCCTGGCTTGTATTATGATGCTTTTATGACTTATTTATGTTTTAGAGTTGTGTTGTGATATCTTCCCGTGAGTCCCTGATCTTGATCGTACACATTTGCGTGCATGATTAGTGTACGATTAAATCGGGGGCGTCACAAGTTGCCTGTAGGAATCCCCCTTTCCAACTCCTTGGCCGACGTCGAGTCTAGACATTGCAAAACTTTTACTAACATGGCTGTGTGCCTTACGGGCCCACGTCGCCATTGGGTGGTACTAGGATCTTTTACTCCTCGACCTTTACTCTGGGACTCTGAGCTCTCTTCTATTCGGGTTAAATGATTTTTGCTAAATCTAACATTAGGATCTCGTTATCACTTTCAGCCGGAGAGCCCTTATTAATGATGATCGTCTGCGGCACGTGAAGACCCTGAAGTTACTCTCCGTTGTTAACCCGAGAACTTATGTTCATCGCATTTGCAATTCCCCTTCCACCGTCAACCCTTATGGATAACTACTTGCAGTTGTTATTCTTACATTCATCCCCAGTTGGTCTTGTTATTACCAGATACCTCGAAACACTCGTCGTTGTCCCGATAATCCTTTGAGCTTATCGCCTTGCTGTTCCTTGTCACCTGAATACCCCTATGGATAATTCTCGCACTTATCGAGTATCCGCTCATCCCCTAGTTGTTCATGTGTTTCACAATGGTCTTCGAAATACTATTTGATCCTCCAAAAATCCTTAATAGCTTATTGCTCTGCAATACTTGTCTGCTTGCATTATGGATGCTTTCCAT
>NW_021226095.1:0-1700 GCF_002162155.2 Triticum dicoccoides
CGTCTCTTGTCCCTTCCTGAGCTGATAACCTTTAACTGCCAACCCCAAACCTTGAGTAGTCTCCCGTTCTGCAGCATTCTTTTGCTTCAATTCCATGTAACGCTGTAGTGACTTCCTCATTATTGATGGTTGTCTTTGCATGTCTCAATGTAATGACCAAATGCTCATAGGACGATGGCAACGAAACAAGAAGAAGTAGTGCCTTATCCTCATCCTCAGTCTTCACATCCAAACGCGCTAGATCCGTGACCAACTGATTAAAGGCATTCACATGCTCCACAAGATCCGACCCCTCCTGCATCTTCAGTCCGTAGAACTTTTGCTCCAAATACAGCTTATTGGTCGCTGACTTGGACATATAACGATTTGCCAATTTATCCCAAATTCCCTTAGGAGTATCTTCGTCCATGACATGATACATGACCTGATTCGCAAGACAAAGCCGTATGGTAGCGGCCACCTGCACTTGCATATTCTCCCACGCATCGTTGTCAACCTTGGCTGGCTTCGTCTCCTGCAAACCCTTCAAGGTACCCTGTTGCGCCAGAATATCCTTGACTCTTGTCTTCCATAGACCGAAGTTACCCGTGCCATTGAATTTCTCCAAATCAAACCTGGTGAATCCCGGCGCCATGCCGAGCCGCGATCTAACCGACCTGTTGCCGCCGGTCTGACCACCATTGTTTTCCTCTGCGACTTCCTCACCAAAAAGATTACTGATCCCGTATTCCTCGTCTGAAGCCACGCCGCAGTATGCGATCTACCAAGAAATCTGACTTAGCACCGTCCCTGTCCGCCCTTCAAAAATTGTTGTGGAACCTGTCGCCGAAACGCGTAGATGAATATCTTTGCCGAAACTGACCGCTTCACATTTTTCTTCTTTTTCTTCTCCGCCTCTTGTCCCTTCCTAAGCTGAGAACCTTTAACTGCCAACCCCAAACCTTGAGTAGTCTCCCGTTCTGCAGCATTCTTTTGCTTCAATTCCATGTAACGCTGTAGTGACTTCCTCATTATTGATGGTTGTCTTTCCATGTGCAATGTAATGACCAAATGCTCATAGGACGGTGGCAACGAAACAAGAAGAAGTAGTGCCTTATCCTCATCCTCAGTCTTCACATCCAGACGCGCTAGATCCGTGACCAACTGATTAAAGGCATTCACATGCTCCACAAGATCCGACCCCTCCTGCATCTTCAGCCCATAGAACTTTTGCTTCAAATACAGCTTATTGGTCGCTGACTTGGACATATAACGATTTGCCAATTTATCCCAAATTCCCTTAGGAGTATCTTCGTCCATGACATGATACATGACCTGATTCGCAAGACAAAGCCGTATGGTAGCGGCCACCTGCACTTGCATATTCTCCCACACATCGTTGTCAACCTTGGCTGGCTTCGTCTCCTGCAAACCCTTCAAGGTACCCTGTTGCGCCAGAATATCCTTGACTCTTGTCTTCCATAGACCGAAGTTACCCGTGCCATTGAATTTCTCCAAATCAAACCTGGTGAATCCCGGCGCCATGCCCAGCCGCGATCTAACCGACCTGTTGCCGCCGGTCTGACCACCCTTGTTTTCCTCTGCGACTTCCTCACGAAAAAGATTACTGATCCCGTATTCCTCATCTGAAGCCACGCCACAGTATGCGATCTACCAAGAAATCTGACTTAGCAACGTCCCTGTCCGCCCTTCAGAAATTG
>NW_021226096.1:0-1411 GCF_002162155.2 Triticum dicoccoides
CACAAGCCATGGATTGATGTTTGTTGGTGGAGGGGGAGTATAAACTTTACCATTCTTTTTGGGAACCGCCTATAATGTGTGTAGCATGGAAGATATCGCCATCTCTTGGTTGTTATGTTGACAATGAAAGTGTACCGCTCAAAATATTATTTATCTCTATTTCAAAATCGAGATCTGGCACCTCTACAAATCCCTGCTTCCCTCTGCGAAGGGCCTATCTATTTACTTTTATGTTGAGTCATCACCCTCTTATTAAAAAGCACCAGTTGGAGAGCACCGCTGTCATCTGCATTCGTTACTGTTAAACTATATTGGGTGTGTCTATGATTGGATCTCTTTTACCATGAATTACAATGTCTAGTCAGTCCTTGATCTTTAAAGGTGCTCTGCATTTATGTTTTGCGGCCTCAGAAAGGGCTAGCGAGATACCATCTTGTTATATCATATCATGATTGTTTTGACAAAGTGTTTTCATCCGAGATTTATTATTATTACTTGCTAGTTGATTATGCCATTGACATGAGTAAACATGAGACCGAAGTGTTATTGTGAATATGGTTAGTCATAATATTTGCTAAAAACTTGAATGCTGGCTTTACATATTTACAACAACAAGAACAAACAGAGTTTGTAAAAGTTTTTCTTTATCATTTTCAGTTTATCAACTGCATTGCTTGAGGGCAAGCAAAGGTTTAAGCTTGGGGGAGTTGATATGTCTCCGTCGTATCTACTTTTCCAAACACTTTTGCCCTTGTTTTGGACTCTAACCTGCATGATTTGAATGGAACTAACCCGGACTGACGTTGTTTTCAGCAGAATTGCCATGGTGTTATCTTTGTGCAAAAACAAAAGTTCTCGAAATGACCTGAAACTTCACGGAGATTATTTTGTAAATAATAAAAAATATTGGCGAAAGAATCAAGGCCAGGGGGCCCACACCCTTTCACGAGGGTGGGAGGCGCGCCAGCCCCCTGGGCGCGCCCCCTGCCTTGTGGCCCCCCTGGAGCTCCACCGACCTCAACTCCAACTCCATATATTCGTGTTCGGAGAGAAAAAATCAGGGAGAAAGAGTCATCGTGTTTTACGATACGGAGCCACCGCCAAGCCATAAACTCTCTCAGGGGGGCTGATCTGGAGTCCGTTCGGGGCTCCAGAGAGGGGAATCCGTCGCCATCGTCATCATCAACCATCCTCCATGACCAATTTCATGATGCTCACCACCGTGCGTGAGTAATTCCATCGTAGGCTTGCTGGACGGTGATGGGTTGGATGAGATTTATCATGTAATCGAGTTAGTTTTGTTAGGGTTTGATCCCTAGTATCCACTATGTTCTGAGATTGATGTTGCTATGACTTTGCTATGCTTAATGCTTGTCACTAGGGCCCGAGTGCCATGATTTCAGATCTGAAT
>NW_021226097.1:0-1306 GCF_002162155.2 Triticum dicoccoides
TGATTTTTCGCAAAAAAAAAGCAGCGCGAAAAAAAAGAGTCCAGAAACCACCCTCCGTTTAGGCCCAAAATTTTCCGAAAACGCACTTGTCGAAAAAATTTCTGGCTATCCTATTTTTAGGTGCTTCTAAGCGTATTGAGACAGTCGCCGTTATAGAAAGTTTTTTTTGACCCGTTTCCAGTTTTTGGGTCCGGGCAGTCGAAAAAAAAAATTGGTCAAAAAAAAAATTTCGTGCCCATCCTGTCAGTTTGACCTGGGAAGAGTTTTGAGACACTCGCCATTATAGTGATTTTTCGCAAAAAAAAGCAGCGCAATAAAAAGAGCGAGAAAAAAAAATTCCAGAGTGTGCTTTTCCCTTGTTTACGTGCAGCGCCGTGATTTTGTTAGTGTTCTAGGGCTCGCGTCTCTAGCACGGTCTAGCCTAGGACCAGCACAGTACCGTCGTTGAGCGTTTATTCAATTTTGCATCTCTGAATTGATTATTGCTTACCCCTTTTGCTACCATATTATAAGCCTTCCCAGCTCCACATACATCTACGTCGTGTGTTTGATTCTCCCTGGTAATCGCTCTATCCAAGCTTTGAGAGTTTTGACTACAACGGTTGCCGATCACCGCCTGTTGCTGGGTAAGAACTGGTAAGAATTTGAGTTTTGCTTGACGGATTTGTGACATCCACCACCACCACTTGTTCGTAGTCTGTAGGATCATATTCTTGTGTGTTTCTATTGCTGCTAACCATGCCAGGATCACAAGCCGACGAGATTGACTGGGAGAACTTATCGAACAAGGAGCTTCATGATAAGTTTCAGCAAATGATGACTGAACAGGTACAAGATGTGCTGAACAATTTTGAAGAGGCGATCACTGGCCTTGAGAAGACGTTCGAAACAAAGCTCGATAACAGATTTAATGAACTGCTTGCGCGTCTTCCACCACCGGCTGCACCTGTCGCACCTCTGCAACAACAACAACTACGCCCCCTTCCGAATCAGTATGGACGAGCACAGCGTGTTCCTATTGAGCCAGGACAAAATTCTGGTGCCGCTGCTACTGCTGTTGGTGCTTCTTTGGCTCCTGCTACTGCTGCTGCTGGTACCCAGGAGGATGATGAGTATGCGGGCGATTATGAGGATGAGGTTGATCAAAATCAGCACTACGTGCAGCCACCTGCACCACCACCAGCAGGTCGACCTCAGGTATATATTCGTAATGGTAGGCCTGCACCACCACCTCAGGTACGAGATGATGTCCATATTCCTAAACTGAAATTGAATATTCCACCATTTGAGGGTAGATATGTTCCTG
>NW_021226098.1:0-608 GCF_002162155.2 Triticum dicoccoides
GATGATTGACGGTCCCTGGGGTGCGTTTAAGTGCCCGTCATCAACACTCACATCTTTGGCCAATTCTGACCCGTTTCGTGGATTATTACTCACCGTTTAGGGATCCCAAAGAGATTTCCATAGTTTATGAACCCCAAGGTGCGCTTACATGTCGGTCATCAACAATCACAATTTTGGCTGATTCTGGCCCGTTTTGTGGACTATTACTCACTTTTTTGGGGTCCGAGAGTGATTTCCGCGATTAACAAACCCCGGGGTGCGTTTACGTGTCAGACATCAACACTCGCGGTTTTTGACGATTCTGGCCCGTTTCATGGACTATTACTCACCGTTTTGCGGTCAAAGCGATTTCCACATTTGTTGAACCCTAAGGTGCACTTACGTGTCGGTCATCAACACTCATTGTTTTGGCCAATTCTGGCCCGTTTCATGGACTAATACTGACTGTTTTGGGGTCCCGTAGTGATTTCCACGATTAACAAACCCCGTGGTGCGTTTACGTGTCAGTCATCAACACTCGTGGTTATTGTCAATTCTGGCCCGTTTCATGGACTATTACTCACCTTTTTGGGGTCCCAAAGCGATTTCCATGGTTGTCGAACCCCAAG
>NW_021226099.1:0-2115 GCF_002162155.2 Triticum dicoccoides
CCGGGGGTCATCCTCTACTAGCAATGCTACTACAAGTGCTACAGCATGGCAAGAGATGGTTGCATCCCCAGAAATGTCCACTGGTACAAATGATGATGAGTGGCATCCACCTCCAAAATTCTTAAGAGGTTCTGTAGAACTTCCACCGCCTATTGGAAATAAGTCTAAACGTCCATTGATTAGACCTGACCGCGACACGTGAGTTATCATTTAACCCATGCATTACAGATTGGCACACCATGAGGTGTTTTATATATACAACATGACATAACTTGGGATGTGTTTAACTTATATATATTTTCTTGTCCTAGGCACTAGTTAGAATTACCTACACTAAGAAAAAATGTGAGAAATCCAAATGGTGTGCTAACAATCTTTTTAAAGATGCATCATCCTAGTTTGATATCGAGCAAAAAGGAAAACTTGTGTTTGCATCAAATTGGGAACACTATAAGCTAAAGCCCAGTGATGGGGGTCGTCCAAAGCTGAGGAAATCGAGGGAGAATTTTGGGTAATGGATCTGGGTCCTTTTAGAAATATATTGTTGTAGTAAATGTAAGTAACAGTTGATTTCTTTTAGAAGTGTACTACTGTAGTAAATATAAGTAACAATTGTTTTTTTGTGATCTATATTGCAGCTGAGGTTTAGGCATGAGGCTGAGTATGAAGCAAGTGCAAGGCTCCATATTGTCAGGTGTTGCAACCAACTCTTGGCTAGTGTTCTGTGCTATGCTCGCATACAGGCCGTAAGGGACCATTATTACAAACTTGAGAATCACCGAATGAAAGAAAATTTGTTGGACCACGTTATCTTGAAAAACATAAGTATATGGTTGTAAGACCGTGGTGGTGCACTGCTGTTTGTTGGGAGGCCTTAGTTGATGAATGGTAAGATGTTAAATGGATTGCAACATCTAAGAAAAAATGTGACAATCGCCTCAACTCTAAGTACAAGGCCCATAGAGGTGGATCTAATTCCTTGACGATAGTTTGTCAAAAACTGGTACACTCCTAACTTTTGAATAGGTTATGTATGTTTTTTATGTAGTAACTTATTTTTTTCTTATCTTAGTCGACATATGGTTGCACTTTGTTTTTTGGTTCACTTTTTTGGCCAAATGGTGTCTGAATTGGTATTTTAATTTTAATTTTTAATTGTTTTGGCAAATATGATTGAAAATTTCCTAGAATACTAGGCATCATATGGTTGCCCTTCTGTCAAAACTTTAATTTTCTGGGCATTTATTATTTTGGTTCAATTTTTTTGCCAAACAGGGGCTGAATTGGTATTTATATTTTAATTTTTAGTTGGTTAGGGAAATACAATTGAAAATTTCATAGAGTACTAATAATGACATTTGTGCAGCCCTCCACCGGCAAATCAACAAATGATGTTGAAAATATGGATAATACATTGCGAGGAGCGGAAGATGGAATGTTTGGCGGCTTCTTTGATGCAAACGGTAATGATGTGAATGGTGTTGCTGCTAGGGAAACCGAGATTCCCCCACCAATGGCTCCCTAGGGCGATTTCCCTAGGGGATACACTAGGGAAACCCCTTTCCCTAGCGTTTTTTCCCATTTGCTTAGGGTATCAGGCCCTAGGGCTATTTGCAAAATCTAGTAGTGGGGGACACGGCTAACCATGATTAGTTTATACACTCTGCAGAGGTTTGCGCATTTTCCCCACAAGACTCGATCTCCTCCGTTGGGATTCTCGCACTACATGATGTTTGAGAAACGGATGACCGAGACATAGTCTTTCGGAAGCGCTAGCACCTTACGATCGGGTAGACAGTACCAACCAACATCCCCTACATCTGCTCCATTGCCCATCTTCATTAAATTCTCCTGCAGTGCGCTGAGATCCTTGACGCTGCACTGCACTGCAAAAAAATCAGCCATTCAAAGCTCCATGGCCAGATCGTCATGAAAAAAGACCCTGGTGTCACGGATAGGTTGTCCCCCACATGTACGTGGTCTTGGCTCTTCCGCCTGAGGCATGGCGGAGGTACGCGCTCAGCAGCTACTATAGAGTACAGACCATATTATGCGGCCGAGGCAATGCCCAGGCTTAGGTGCCTCATAGCTGATCTCAACGGGGCAGCCGTGTAA
>NW_021226100.1:0-2115 GCF_002162155.2 Triticum dicoccoides
CCGGGGGTCATCCTCTACTAGCAATGCTACTACAAGTGCTACAGCATGGCAAGAGATGGTTGCATCCCCAGAAATGTCCACTGGTACAAATGATGATGAGTGGCATCCACCTCCAAAATTCTTAAGAGGTTCTGTAGAACTTCCACCGCCTATTGGAAATAAGTCTAAACGTCCATTGATTAGACCTGACCGCGACACGTGAGTTATCATTTAACCCATGCATTACAGATTGGCACACCATGAGGTGTTTTATATATACAACATGACATAACTTGGGATGTGTTTAACTTATATATATTTTCTTGTCCTAGGCACTAGTTAGAATTACCTACACTAAGAAAAAATGTGAGAAATCCAAATGGTGTGCTAACAATCTTTTTAAAGATGCATCATCCTAGTTTGATATCGAGCAAAAAGGAAAACTTGTGTTTGCATCAAATTGGGAACACTATAAGCTAAAGCCCAGTGATGGGGGTCGTCCAAAGCTGAGGAAATCGAGGGAGAATTTTGGGTAATGGATCTGGGTCCTTTTAGAAATATATTGTTGTAGTAAATGTAAGTAACAGTTGATTTCTTTTAGAAGTGTACTACTGTAGTAAATATAAGTAACAATTGTTTTTTTGTGATCTATATTGCAGCTGAGGTTTAGGCATGAGGCTGAGTATGAAGCAAGTGCAAGGCTCCATATTGTCAGGTGTTGCAACCAACTCTTGGCTAGTGTTCTGTGCTATGCTCGCATACAGGCCGTAAGGGACCATTATTACAAACTTGAGAATCACCGAATGAAAGAAAATTTGCTGGACCACGTTATCTTGAAAAACATAAGTATATGGTTGTAAGACCGTGGTGGTGCACTGCTGTTTGTTGGGAGGCCTTAGTTGATGAATGGTAAGATGTTAAATGGATTGCAACATCTAAGAAAAAATGTGACAATCGCCTCAACTCTAAGTACAAGGCTCATAGAGGTGGATCTAATTCCTTGACGATAGTTTGTCAAAAACTGGTACACTCCTAACTTTTGAATAGGTTATGTATGTTTTTTATGTAGTAACTTAGTTTTTTCTTATCTTAGTCGACATATGGTTGCACTTTGTTTTTTGGTTCACTTTTTTGGCCAAATGGTGTCTGAATTGGTATTTTAATTTTAATTTTTAATTGTTTTGGCAAATATGATTGAAAATTTCCTAGAATACTAGGCATCATATGGTTGCCCTTCTGTCAAAACTTTAATTTTCTGGGCATTTATTATTTTGGTTCAATTTTTTTGCCAAACAGGGGCTGAATTGGTATTTATATTTTAATTTTTAGTTGGTTAGGGAAATACAATTGAAAATTTCATAGAGTACTAATAATGACATTTGTGCAGCCCTCCACCGGCAAATCAACAAATGATGTTGAAAATATGGATAATACATTGCGAGGAGCGGAAGATGGAATGTTTGGCGGCTTCTTTGATGCAAACGGTAATGATGTGAATGGTGTTGCTGCTAGGGAAACCGAGATTCCCCCACCAATGGCTCCCTAGGGCGATTTCCCTAGGGGATACACTAGGGAAACCCCTTTCCCTAGCGTTTTTTCCCATTTGCTTAGGGTATCAGGCCCTAGGGCTATTTGCAAAATCTAGTAGTGGGGGACACGGCTAACCATGATTAGTTTATACACTCTGCAGAGGTTTGCGCATTTTCCCCACAAGACTCGATCTCCTCCGTTGGGATTCTCGCACTACATGATGTTTGAGAAACGGATGACCGAGACATAGTCTTTCGGAAGCGCTAGCACCTTACGATCGGGTAGACAGTACCAACCAACATCCCCTACATCTGCTCCATTGCCCATCTTCATTAAATTCTCCTGCAGTGCGCTGAGATCCTTGACGCTGCACTGCACTGCAAAAAAATCAGCCATTCAAAGCTCCATGGCCAGATCGTCATGAAAAAAGACCCTGGTGTCACGGATAGGTTGTCCCCCACATGTACGTGGTCTTGGCTCTTCCGCCTGAGGCATGGCGGAGGTACGCGCTCAGCAGCTACTATAGAGTACAGACCATATTATGCGGCCGAGGCAATGCCCAGGCTTAGGTGCCTCATAGCTGATCTCAACGGGGCAGCCGTGTAA
>NW_021226101.1:0-797 GCF_002162155.2 Triticum dicoccoides
CAAATTTTCTTTCATTCGGTGATTCTCAAGTTTGTAATAATGGTCCCTTACGGCCTGTATGCGAGCATAGCACAGAACACTAGCCAAGAGTTGGTTGCAACACCTGACAATATGGAGCCTTGCACTTGCTTCATACTCAGCCTCATGCCTAAACCTCAGCTGCAATATAGATCACAAAAAAACAATTGTTACTTATATTTACTACAGTAGTACACTTCTAAAAGAAATCAACTGTTACTTACATTTACTACAACAATATATTTCTAAAAGGACCCAGATCCATTACCCAAAATTCTCCCTCGATTTCCTCAGCTTTGGACGACCCCCATCACTGGGCTTTAGCTTATAGTGTTCCCAATTTGATGCAAACACAAGTTTTCCTTTTTGCTCGATATCAAACTAGGATGATGCATCTTTAAAAAGATTGTTAGCACACCATTTGGATTTCTCACATTTTTTCTTAGTGTAGGTAATTCTAACTAGTGCCTAGGACAAGAAAATATATATAAGTTAAACACATCCCAAGTTATGTCATGTTGTATATATAAAACACCTCATGGTGTGCCAATCTGTAATGCATGGGTTAAATGATAACTCACGTGTCGCGGTCAGGTCTAATCAATGGACGTTTAGACTTATTTCCAATAGGCGGTGGAAGTTCTACAGAACCTCTTAAGAATTTTGGAGGTGGATGCCACTCATCATCATTTGTACCAGTGGACATTTCTGGGGATGCAACCATCTCTTGCCATGCTGTAGCACTTGTAGTAGCATTGCTAGTAGAGGATGACCCCCGG
>NW_021226102.1:0-387 GCF_002162155.2 Triticum dicoccoides
TCATCTTCCCTGGTATACTTGACATCAACGCCGATCGACCGAGAAAGCATGCCGCCGAGCCTCCTCCTGATCTTGCGGATCCTCTTGTCGGCTTCGTCTGGATTGCTGGTGCATACGACATCCAGCGGCTCCTTCAGGTGGATATCAACCTTGAGCAGCATGGTGTAGTCCTACTTCTCCCCGGGGACCGGAACGCCATCGTCGACCACCAGCGGCTCCTTGCCAGACGCCTCACCACGTGATGCTTGGCAGACGGAGGGGAGTTGCTCCACGATGCCTCCGCCATTCTCTTGGCAGACGGAGGGGAGTTGCTCCATGATTCCTCCACCATTTCCCTCCTAGCCAGCGATGGTGGAGGCAGAGGGAGGTAGAGGGAGGAAGATGGAG
>NW_021226103.1:0-1100 GCF_002162155.2 Triticum dicoccoides
GAGAGGGGAAAGGACACATATTATGGTTACATAGTGGACATATGGGAACTTGACTATGGACAAGATTTTAAGGTCCCTTTGTTTAAGTGCAAATGGGTCAATCTGTCAGGAGGCGGGGTACAGGTAGACCCACGGTACGGAATGACAACAGTGGATCTGAAAAATCTTGGGTACACTGACGAACCGTTTGTCCTAGCCAATGATGTGGCACAGGTTATCTATGTGAAGGACATCTCTACCAGTCCGAGAAAAAGAAAAGATAAGGAAGCGAATATATCATACGATGAGCCAAAGCGCCACATAGTTCTTTCAGGAAAAAGGGACATCGTGGGAGTGGAGGGCAAGACAGACATGTCTGAAGATTATGAAAAGTTTCATGAAATTCCTCCCTTCAAAGTCAAGGCTGACCACAGCATCCTGATAAACGATGAAGATTATCCATGGTTACGGCGCAATAAGCAAATGACACAAGCGAAGAAAAAGTGAAGACTTTCTCCCGCAACTATTATGATGATACCATGCCAACTTTGTAACAGACGAGTATGATACCATTGTCTGTTTTGTACATGCACATGCTATGTGGGTGAAATTATGATACCATGCCAACTTTCAAGTTTTTTAGAGTCCATTTGAAATGCTTTAATGTCTTATGGTTCGGCCCTCGTAATACCATTAATCCCGGTTCGCTCCTTGTCAACTATGTTCTCACCAAGAACACTCTCAAGAGGGCAGCCACGTAGGCCATTGGTCCCGGTTCGTCTGGACCTTTTGGTCCCGGTTCCACGCACGAACCGGGCCCAATGCGCCTCGCCCCTGGCCCATGACCATTAGTCCCGGTTTGTGCCACAAACCGGGACTAAAGGGTTGGTCATCGTTGCGCTCAGAGTTTAGTCCCACCTCGCCAACCGAAGGGCGCTCACACCGGTTTATAAGCCCGTCCCTCTCTGCCTTGTTGAGCTCCTCTCAAAGTGAAAATAGATGCCCCTATGCAGGAAATTTCCCCTAAATTCATAGTGAATTTCTCTGAAATTCATAGAAATTTATTATGAATTTAGGTTGAATTTTCTCTATAGGCGCATCTATGTTCATTTTTAAGTAAA